>NC_048231.1:83229084-83250104 GCF_002007445.2 Ailuropoda melanoleuca
GAGCCTGATGTGGGGCTCGATCCCATAACGCCGGGATCACGCCCTGAGCCGAAGGCAGACGCTTAACGACTGAGCCACCCAGGCGCCCCTAGGAGTTTATTGTTAAGTTAATAAATGTTTATTGGATATTTCTACGTGCCAATCATTGAGGTAAATATTACATAGACTATCTCATTTGATTCTTACTACAGACCTAAGGTAAGTACTCTTAGTATGATCCCCATATAAGGATGGGGAAACTGAGGCACCGGGAGTTGACCTTGCCAAATGTCATGCAGTTAATTGGTGGCAGAGTCAGAATTAAACCATAGGCGGGCTAATGTCAGAGCTCAGACTCTTAGCCACGATGCTGTGCGGTGGGCAACTTTGGGAAACACGATGAAGACATACACAATGTAACCAGAGACCTCAGAGTGGAAGGTTGAAAAAAAAAGTAGAGGGAAAGAAAAGCAATGCTTTTGAGAAAACAAGAAGGATGAGGCTAACACAAAACCCTCTCTGGCCTGGGCCCACCAGGTACCCATGGTGACCTCTGAGAATGCAGTTTCAACAGTGACAGAGAAAGGAAGCCTCAGAGCTAAGGGGCTATGTGGGAAGAAGAAATTGAGATGTCTTGCTGGAAAAAGAAGGCAATAAATAGACTAGAAGAGACAGCAAGGTCAAGCGAAGGCATTCCGGTGTTCTTGTGTGCTTTTTAGAATAGAATAGAGCCTGGGCGCGTTTGAAAGCAGTTGCAAGGGAGACCTGGCTTGTGCAAGTACTGGAAAGTGGAAGAGGAAGAAGCAAAAAAAAAACCCAAAAACCCACAAAACCAAAAACAAAAAACAGGGAAGAGCAGTTCAGGACACAGGGGCAAGGGTGAGCTCTGGAGAGGAGGGAGAGAGAGGCCCCCCTTTTGTCTGAAACTGGGAGGCAGCAACAGAGATGGAGATACATCAACGCACAATGAGAAAGACGAGCAAGTTTACTTCTTCCAAATGAGCCCTAATCTTCTCAGTAAAACCAGAGTTGGGTTATCTGCAGGAGTGGGAGGAAGACTTGGGAGGACATTTTCTTATGGTGAACTAATCCACAGAGTGCTCAGAATGACCAAAAAGCTGATAAAATTAAACCAGGTGACGGAGGCGGCTGGAGAAGGGAAATCTGCATGGCAAGCATGTGGATTCCCTGCCAACTCTCGCCGGGGAACCAGGACTGAAGTTGACCCGCTGTGTGGACAGG
Organism: Ailuropoda melanoleuca; assembly: GCF_002007445.2. Lineage (NCBI taxonomy): Eukaryota > Metazoa > Chordata > Mammalia > Carnivora > Ursidae > Ailuropoda > Ailuropoda melanoleuca. Next base: position 83,230,306 of record NC_048231.1, read on the forward strand.
AACACAGCTGACACGATGCATGATCCCTTACATTTAAAGTTTCTTTTCTATTCAGGTTTTAAAACATTTGACAGGTAAGTATTGTCTTCCTCACTTGCCAAATGGGAAAATTAAAATGCAGACAAGTTCTCCCTATTTGGCTTAAAGCTGCGGAGAAGATCACGGGCAGAACCAAAACTGCCCAGGAAACTCCCTGATCCAACCCCAGCTCTATTACACACTTCCCACAAAGGGCACAGGCACAGCTCATAGCCCCGTGAGTTCCAGACACAGCACAAACTTGGGAAACATCCACATTAGGACTATGCCCAACAGAGCAAACTTCTCCTAATATGGCCTTAGGACACAGCACCTTTCTTCTGGGAATTAGAGGAAGTTTCTTTGATAATTTGATTGCAACATATTGATATACTGATGACACATGTCCTTTCCATGCCATCGTTATTTAATTTTATTGTTTAACAACTCCATTTGCATTCTCAATTAATATTTCCTTATCTGCAAAAGTACATTATGGTGCTGATGTAACTAAAATAAATCAAAGGATAATTACTTGGTCTGCATTACTGATGAAAAGGGCAATAGGCAGAACCAAATCAATCAACACCAGTTCACTTTCCCTTTAGACTTGGGAAATGAGGAGAAATAGTCACTGATCCAGTGGTTTTTCTCTGGCATGAGCATTTTCAGAGCTTCCTCCTTCTGTGATGGTGCGTTGTCTAGGCGCAAAGCTCCTCTAAAAGGGATAGTTTTCCATTTCCTCCCTCTCATCTTCTTTTAGGAACTCCCTCCAGCTCAGGCCAAACCCCCTCTTGATTTCCACTTCCAAAAAGAAATAAAATCAGCTGCTTGCTTAGTCGAATATTGAGAATACCCACTTCTCTTTCATTCCTTGTTCATTCTTCAAATGTTTATGGGGATCCTACTCTCAACAATGCACAGTGCTCTCCAGGTGGCCTAACACTCAGACTGTGCTCTCCAGGAGAACCAACAGAGAGAGGAGTTGAGACATGGTCTGGTGTGTCCAGAAGAATCTATTAGTGGCATAGACAGGAGCTGACAAGGAGCTTGGAGTCAAAGGCCAGTCCTTCAGGATGTCTTTTGTAAAGGAAGGAGCACTGTACTAGGGCTTACCAGAAACAGAGTTTAGCAGAGGGAGACAGGGAAGAAAGGCATTGTAGGAGGCAGGTGTGGCATGGGTTTGGGAGCCCAGATGGATGACACGGATGAGCCACCCTTTCCAGATTCTTCCAGAAGCCACCTGCAGCAATGGCGGGGCCCAAAGCTGCCTGCTGCAAGCAGACATCCCTTGGAAGGCTCTTCTCAAACTTCAGCACTGTTGGCTTCCCACTCTACTATGTATCTGTTTTGTTTTCATATAAAAGCCATGGTCTTTTTGTCTCAAATCTTTGAATAAAGTAAATGCCATAAGGAAAAGCACCATGTTTCTTTCTTGGCTTTGAACACCCTCTAACACAGGGAAGCAGGAGCCTTCTGATACCCAGATGGGGAAGTGGAGTGAAGTCCCTTTAGTTCGACAGCATCTAAGAACCGAAAGTTGCTGGAAGCCATTTGCTTGTCTAACCCACTGTCTGGCTGTCCTGACTTCTGGTCTCCTGACTTTATTACTTAGCAGGCATTATTAGTACTGGAATGCAAGAATAAGTCCACACTCATCCTTATGTAGCCTGAGATGATCTCTGAAAATGGTTCTCTACTCACTTGACCCAGAAAACCCTGACCAATCATGCACATCAAGAGGTTCAAACCTCTGTGTTTATTTTACGAACATCCATGAAACAGCCCAGACGATCAAAGGTGTGCATATCTGAAAAGCCACCAAGTCCCTGAAAGATGTCACATTACAGAAGCAATGCATGCCCACTGCATCATTACAATGGTGTAGGACTCAGGCCAAACAATGGGGCTGGACACAGGATCAGTGGCCCCAAAAGAGTGCTGAGTTTTTGCTGCACATGCTTAGAAAAGCAGAGAATAATGCTGAATTTAAGAATTTAGATGTTGAGGGGCACCTGGGTGGCTCAGTTGGTTCAGCGTCTGCCTTCAGTTCAGGTCATGATCTCTGGGTCCTGGGATTGAGCCCTGTGTCGGGCTCCCTGCTCAGCGGGGAGCTTGCTTATCCCTCTCCCTCTGCCTCTCCCCCCAATCATTCTCTCTCTCTCTCAAATAAATAAATAAAATCTTAAAAAAAAAAAAAAAGGAAAAAAGAAGTTAGACATTGATTCATTGGTCATTGGGCTCATCTAGGTGAACAAGACCCCAGAGATGCATCTCCGGATTTAAGAACTCGCAGGCAGGGGCGCCTGGGTGGCACAGCGGTTAAGCGTCTGCCTTCGGCTCAGGGCGTGATCCCGGAGTTACGGGATGGAGCCCCACATCAGGCTCCTCTGCTATGAGCCTGCTTCTTCCTCTCCCACTCCCCCTGCTTGTGTTCCCTCTCTCGCTGGCTGTCTCTATCTCTGTCGAATAAATAAATAAAATCTTTAAAGGAAAAAAAAAAAAAAAGAACTCGCAGGCAGATTAACCCCTGTATGAAGTCCTCCGGCCACACTGAGATGATCCTTACTGAAAAAGAGCAGATAGACTGTTGCGCTGAAGAAAAAGATATCCCAGAAAAAACTGGAATAACAAAAACTTATGACCCAGGAGTAATTTCAGCATGAAATAAATGCCAATAAAGGTTTTTTAAAAAGTTCAATCTTAAATACCCTTCCTGTCTGACTCATGAATTACACCTACAGCATCGCCAATGCCCCCGACTTCCAAAAAATAATCATAAATGTACATAAACATCTTTCAACCTAACTGGTTTCATCTATAGCAATCAAAGACCTATAGGGTTTCACGGAATGGGCTGAATCCAGAAAACATTTTGTGCAGTCTTACCCGAACTAGGCGGTGAGCAGCGCCAGGCGGCTGGCTTCTGCCTCAGCTCATCCCGACGAAAGGTGAATGTAACTAATCTCAGGAACATCGCTGTCCCTTAAACAAGCGTGGGGCCGGCCAAGCTCCATTTTGTCCTTGAATATGCAACATAGAATGAATTAGAGTTTTATCACAAGAGGGAAATACATCATAAGACCTTTTAAGGCTATCTACCCCCTGATAATTGCTAGAGATACATTTCAGGCCATGCTGTTTGGCAAACTTTGAAGAGTCTTATGTTAGTTTCCTACTGTTCAAGGGCCCAGTGAGAAAGCTATGCATACTTACTGGTGAAGGGGATTGGAACAACAGACAGCACCAGGAGAGGCCAAATCCCTTCACCAGTAAGACTGGGTGTCGCTTTGTCCCTGCTCTTTACAGCCCAAAGCATTCTTATGCTATTTGTCCTGTTGTCCTCCCAGTCCTGGGGGAAGGGGGGTTGTTCTCATGCCTCCTTGACAAGTAGGGAAACCGAGGGGCAGGCAGAGTGAGTGGGGCTTGCCTGAAGTCTCAAAGCCAGTTGGTGGAACTGGAGACTCCACGTTTGGCTTTCTCTCCTGCTCTGCTTAGCTCGCCATTCCGTGGATTTGGCCACTCACCTCTACAAGCCGCTCTTATTCTCTGTGGCCTTCCTTCTGGGAGGCCTTCCTTCCCTTCCTCCCATCCCTTTCTTCTCCACCTTCTTCCCCACCTTCCTTGTGTCCATTTTCTGTCCATTGTGGATAATGCTTAGTATGTTCCTTCTTCTTAAACTAGACAGTCTTGGGATTGCATTTACCTTTCCAGTAGAATCCCACTGAGCGACAAATGTGTCGGCATTTTCTGACACAATTTCAGGCACGGTTTTACCAACAGAGCAGTACGCCTATGTCCCAAATGCTTGAAGATGCTTCTATCATTAGAAGTCATTAGAAAGTGCTTCTGTCATTAGAAAAGCAGTCTCTTTTGGGACAGTTGACTCTTCCTTGAGGGATTGGAGAAGGTTATCTTAATAGGGTGTGTTTTACATAAACCATGGAGAGATGAACTTCAATAATCCCATCTTTGATCCCATAATCCCTGCCTCTCATCCACAAGTCTATCACAGCTAATTGTGCCTTTCCCAGTATTGCTCATTTAATTTCTCCAGAAAAGAACAAGAGAAGACAGTTTTATCTACACATGTATGTTCAGGAATCAACTCTGTGGGCCTTAGGTCTCAAGCAGCTTCCTCTCTCTTCCACTGGCCTCTGTTCCTTTAAGAGACTATATATTAGATTGTCCCCAGAAAGAAAAAGAAAGTAGGTAATAAGTAAATCACCTAATCTTATCCACTGGGATTTGGGGGGGGTAGCTTTTTTTTTTTTTAAAGATTTAATTTATTTATTTGACAGAGAGAGACAGCCAGCGAGAGAGGGAACACAAGCAGGGGGAGTGGGAGAGGAAGAAGCAGGCCCTCAGCAGGGAGCCTGATGTGGAGCTCAATCCCAGGACCCTGGGATCACGCCCTGAGCCGAAGGCAGATGCTTAACAACTGAGCCACCCAGGCGCCCCTGGGGGGGGGTAGCTTTTTTAAAAAAATTTTATTTATTTATTTGAGAGAGACAGATCCTGAGAAGAGGGGAGGGGAAGAGGGAGAAGCAGACTCCCCACTGAGTAGGGAGCACAATGCAGGACTCGATCCCAGGACCCTGGGATCATGACCCGAGCCGAAGGCAGATGCTTAACTGACTGAGCCACCCAGGCGCCCTTTTTTTTGGTAGCTTTTAAGTATTCCTGTTCTCATTCTTTCTTATAACTTCAGGTAAATGAACATTGACCATGGCTTAACAAAACACAGCAAGTTTTTGATCTTAGACTCCATTGCTATCTCTGTGAAAACTGATGCCTATTAGTACAACCATTTTGGAGGGAAAGTTGACAATATCTGTCAAAAGTCATTGTGCATATGCCCTTTGACATAGTTCTGTTGGTAGTCATTTAGCCTGGGGGCTGCGGTGATTTTGTGCAAATTAGAAAAGGGAACCCCTTCCTTACGACATTTTATGCAACTTGCCAAAAAATTATTATAATAAGTGTTTAAAGTTATAAGGTCTAAAAGATACTGTTGCCCACATAGATGAAGTGCTTTGTGTGGTGTACAACCAAGGCAACTGTATAAATTAGCGCCAGGTACCTTATGAATACATATGAAGGATGACATCAATATATATGTAAGAAGGTATTCATAGAAACATTATTTATAATAGCAAAAAATTGTTGCAAATGTCCATCGGCAGGGGACAGGTTAAATAACTGTATTAGGGTAACTTAATACAATGGAATACTAGGAAGAGGTATAAAAAGAACAGAGCAGGTCTATTAAAAGAGATGTTCGAGGGGTGCCTGGGTAGCGCAGTTGCTAAATGTCTGCCTTCGGCTCAGGGCGTGATACCGGCGTTTCGGGATCGAGTCCCACATCGGGCTCCTCTCCTGGGAGCCTGCTTCTTCCTCTCCCACTCCCCTGCTGTGTTCCCTCTCTCGCTGGCTGTCTCTCTGTCACATAAATAAATAAAATCTTTAAAAAAAAAGAGAGATGTTCGAGGTATATTGTTAAGTGAAAAAAGCAAGGTGCAGAGGAGAATATATTAATAATTCAATGTATGTGAATATCTTTGAGAAAAAATTGGCTGTATCAGCATTTTTTTTCCCAAAAGACATTTTTTTCTCAAAAGACATTCAAGAAATCATTAACAAGAGTCTTTTAGGAGGAGAGTAACTGGGCAAGAAAGAAAGCTTTTAGTTCAAATGTATACTTTTCTGCATTGTTTGAATTACCTTACCAAAAGCATTTATTACTTTCAGTTTAAAAAATCAGCAGGGGTAATCAGAATAGAAAGTTACTAGTCTTTTTTTTTTCTTGCATTTTTAAGCATGAAAAAAAACCTAAGAAATTTTTTTTAACTTTTTTTTTTTTTAATTCCATTAGTTAACATACAGTATACTATTGGTTTCAGGAGTAGAATTTAGTGATTCATCCCTTATATATAACACATGGTGCTCATCTCCAACAAGTGCCCTCCTTAACCCTCCAGCAACCTCAGTTTGTTTTCTATATTTAAGAGTCTCTTCTGGTTTGCCTCCCTGTATGTTTTTATCTTATTTTATTTTAAGAAATGTTTTTTAACTGCAGTGCACATTCCCCAACAGAATACATTAAAAAAAATAAACTGCAGTTTCTTGGTTTTTGGTTGTTTGGGGTTTTTAGTTTTTTGTTGTTGGGGGTGGTGGGTTTTTTGTGTGGGGGGGTTGTGTGGGTTTGTTTTGTTTTGTTTTGTTGGTTTTGAGTGTAAACTCAGTGCTTCCAGAGTTGCCCAGGGATCTGTTAGAAAGCTATTCATCATGTGCTTCCTTCATCTCATCATACTAAGTGGGGGTCGAATAATAAGATTAGCTGTCTTTCTCTCTTTGGTTTTGATCCCTAGAGAAAAGAGAATTCTAGCTTTCTATTGTTTCTGAAATTTTAAACCTGTTAGAACAAAAATAAAGCTGAATTCTTCATCACAAATTTTATGTTAAGAATTTACTCCCAAAATGAATATTGATTTAGGCTGCACATATGTTATTCTCCCCCCCCCAAAAAGAGGATGAAAAGAAAGATTTTGTCTTTGATGAGCAGAAATAGCATTTAATATAATTAAGTAACATAGCAATCCCAAATCTAACAATACAGTGACTTTGATATCTTTAAAAAAAAAAGAAAGAACTGTTTGTATTTCTTAAGCGAAAATTCCTTTCAGGAACGGATGTAGGAGGAGAGCACTCTGAATGTAATAAATTTTACAGAATATTTTTTGCTTTGGGGTTTTGTATTTTGAATCATGCATTTGTTCCAGTGTCAAGGGTACCAAACCTTGATTCTGATTCTAAGTTATACATGTTTTACAAATGGCTAACAGACACATGAAAAAATGTTCAAAATCATTAGCCATCAGGGAAATTCAAATCAAAACCACACTGAGGATACCACCTTACGCCAGTTAGAATGGCAAAGATAGACAAGGCAAGAAACAACAATTGTTGGAGAGGATGTGGAGAAAGGGGATCCCTCCTACATTGTTGGTGGGAATGCAAGTTGGTACAGCCACTCTGGAAAACAGTGTGGAGGTCCCTTAAAAGAGTTAAAAATTGAGCTACCCTATGATTCATCATTGCACTACTGGGTGTTTACCCCAAAGATACAGACGTAGTGAAGAGAAGGGCCCTATGTACCCCAATGTTCATAGCAGCATTGTCCACAATAGCCAAATCATGGAAGGAGCCGAGATGCCCTTCAACAGATGACTGGATTAAGAAGCTGTGGTCCATATATACAATGGAATATTACTCAGCTATCAGAAAGAACGAATTCTCAACATTTGCTGCAACATGGACGGCACTGGAGGAGATAATGCTAAGTGAAATAAGTCAAGCAGAGAAAGACAATTATCATATGATTTCTCTCATCTATGGAACATAAGAACTAGGATGATCGGTAGGGGAAGAAAGGGATAAAGAAAAGGGGGGTAATCAGAAGGGGGAATGAAACATGAGAGACTATGGACTATGAGAAACAAACTGAGGGCCTCAGAGGGGAGGGGGGTGGGGGTTTGGGATAGGCTGGTGATGGGTAGTAAGGAGGGCACATATTGCATGGTGCTGGGTGTTATACGCAACTAATGAAGCATCGAACTTTGCATCGGAATCCGGGGATGTACTGTATGGTGACTAACATAAAATAATAAAAAATAATTTAAAAAAATTAGTTATACATGTTTTGATGATAAGTTACACACGTTCTTCTTCTTCCACACGTTGGGAAATGGGTTTTAAATACTGAGCTGATTTCAGGGCAAGGTCTTCTCTTATTACTGATGTAATAAAAGCACTTTTATATCTTGATGAGTTTCTGCTTGGAGCCCCAGTATTTATTTGCTTATCACATTCGCCTTGGCTGCCCTGACTGTCTCACTAAACAAGTATTTACTCATTCAATAAACATTTATTGAGAGTCTCCTCAGTGTCAGGCTCTCAGCCCAACACTAACGCATAAGGGAATATAAAGATAACTATAGAGATAAAAATACATGATCCCTGCCCTCAGAGAGGTCATAAGCTGGCAGGCCATGGGCTCTTATGTCCAATGTCCATTATGATGTTTGTTCAGTATAATCAGGGCCAGGGCTGAAGGAAGGGAAGAGAGAGACATGGGACAACATTTTAGGAGACTCTCCCTCTCAGGGGTATGCAGATGCAGGTGGGCACCTGAGAGGGAGGGCCCCAGCAAATTTAGAGCTCTAGGGCTCCTGATTTCACCCTCGTCCTGGCCTGCCAGCCCCCTCACCTGGCCACCTGGCCGCCTGACCTTCCCACATGGGCTCCTCTTCTCTTCCGCTGCCCTTCTCCCAGCTCACTGACATAGCTGCCCTCAACTCAGCTTCTTTCACTTCCCTGAAAATGTCTACCCTCAGTGTCTGTTTTTCATGCCTAGAGCTATGCTACCCTCCCTCTAAGCCATCCCGGTCTTGTTCAAACCCCATGCCAAAAATCAGCCCAGACCCAAGAGCCTGATCCATTTCTTCCCCCCCACCCCCCCGCATGTGCACTCCACGATGGCCTTTATCACTGACCAAATTGTATTCAAATTATTACATAGGAAGCTGCTTCTCCAACCCTGGGTTGTGAGTCTTTGTGGAATGTCACTCCAAACCTGTGGCACCCAGCACAGTGTTTACACACAGTGGGTGTCCTCGTCCCTGCAGGCGGCTAGAACAGATGACCACAGACGGCATACCTTTCTCACGATTCCGATTCCGGAGGCTGGAAGTCCCAGATCAAGGCACTGGGGGATGCAGTGTCTGGTGAGGGCCTGCTTCCTGGTTTGCAGATGGCTGTCTTCTTGCTGTGCGCTCACGTGGCAGAGGGCAGGGAGGAAGCATGCTTTCGCTCCTCTCTTCTTGTAAAGGCACTAATCCTATTCCTCATCACCTCCCAAAGGCACCTGGGGATAGAGTTTCAACATAGGAATTCGGGGGGGCAGGGACACACAAATACTTGGTCCATAGAGTGGGCTCTTACCAAATGATTCCCCCATTTATCTGAATCTTTACAATTTTCAGCACATTTTTTAGTGTTTCTTTTACTTTAACAAAAGCCAACATTGGTTTGTGGCATTCACGATACTCAAGTTTAACTCTACAGAAGCAAAATAGGAATTACAATGAGTTATTTTGCTAAAAAAAAATTAAAAAGGCATTTTTTGGGGTATTTCCCAGCAGCTAATTAAACACAACTGTAGCTTAAGTAAATGGACGTTTCATTCAGTGCTAATTTCATTTGTGTGTAGGGAGGTGCCGTGGATAGTGGTTAAATTGTTATGACAATAGGCTTTCTCTTCACTGCATACAACATAGTCACTGGGTAAAAGATCTACACAGCCCCTCCTCCGGCAACAGTGCTTCTGAATGGCTTCTGATAGTGGATTACACTGGGGACCCGGTTCCACTTGGGCAACTCTTCTTTTTTTTTTTTTAATAAAGATTTTATTTATTTGACAGAGGGGGAGAGCACACAAGCGCAAGGAGGGGGAGCGGCAGGTAGGGGAGAAGCAGGCACAGGAGAAGCAGGCTCCCTGCCAAGCAAGGAGCCCGATGTGGGACTCAATCCCAGGACCCTGGGACCATGATCCGAGCCAAAGGCAGGTGCTTAACTGACTGAGCCACCCAGGTGTCCCCAAGTTGGGCAACTCTTTTTTTTTTTTTAAGATTTTATTTATTTATTAGACAGAGATAGAGACAGCCAGTGAGAGAGGGAACACAAGCAGGGTAACGCCGGGATCACGCCCTGAGCCGAAGGCAGATGCTTAACCGCTGTGGCTCGATCCCATAACGCCGGGATCACGCCCTGAGCCGAAGGCAGATGCTTAACCGCTGTGCCACCCAGGTGCCCCTGGGCAACTCTTAATGACAGCAAGATCTCTTTGGTGAGGATGATAGTGTGGCAATACAACTGGACACGGCCAATTTTATAAGCAGCGTCCCCCATATATTACTAAGGCACACCTCTTCATCAGGGTAGGAAATTGCAACCCTCCTCTCTCTCTCTCTCACACACACACACACACACACACACGTACACATACACATACACAGTGGTCTTCTAAGTGTACAGTTATGGTGTCCTGGAGGAGTTAGTGGCCTGGGACCCTTGGCATAATTTTACTCATGGCATCTGCTTTCTACAAGGCCACGGAAAAGATTATCTATCAAAGCTGTCCCAGTATCAACCCCACTCTGAGCATTTGTAAAATCCATCTTGGAATTGATTTAATGGCCAAAGCTTGAATTTGCCCAATCATTGGAACTAGGGAGTAGCCCTTCCCTTTTCTTGCTGTTTCCTTGAAAGGACCTGTTGTATGAGACGTTTGTCTTCATGGTGTGATTTAACAAAGCAGCTTAGAGTTATAGCAACTCTGGTAAAACATTTCAAGTAAACAAATTCAAAATACTGAATGGAAAACCCTTACCTTTCTTGGAGGATCTTGGCAAAGCCCTTTGTGATGTGTTTCTCCTACTTCCCCCCTGCACATGCAGGCGGCACCCCCCTCCACCTCAAATGTGTAAAACTCAGAATGAGCACCACATGCTAAATGTGGAATGCAACAGGATTTTCTGGTCCATCGTGGCTTTACTGCTGCAATCCAAGTAGTCACTGTCAACCAGGAACGTTGCAAACTTGGAAGTTCTGGCATGCATTTAGGAGATGTGACTTGAAATGCAGCGGTGTTGTAGAGAGGGTAAATGAAGAGAAACTCACACTGCTCAGTGTCTGGGCTTCTGGACAGGTGTGTAAACACTGAAATTCTGTCAAATCAATGAGATTTTAAAATTAGTTAATGGGAAGTTGGTTGTGTTAAAGGAAATCTAAATGAAGAATCATTGATTTTATCTGCTTCCAAGTTTTGACTTTAGGGCTTTCCAGAAGTATGGAGGTTCCTCAAAAAATAAAAAATAGAACAACTATATGATCCAACAATTTCACATCTGGGTATTTATCTGAAGGAAGAAGGAAACCTCACCATTTGCAACAACGTGGATGGACCTTAGGGCCATGATGCCAAGTAAAAGAAATCAGACAGTGAAAGACAAATACTGTGTCCTCTCAATTCTATGCAGAATCTGAAAAAAACAGACTCATAGAAACAGAGACAGAGTGGTGGTTGCCAGAGGTGGGGGCAGAGGGGTGTAGGGAAAATGGGTGAAAGTAGTGAAAAAAAGAGTATTTTGTGACTCATGAAAATGATAAGAAACTCAAATTTCAGTGTCCAAAAATAACGCTGGATTGGAACACCAAATAATCAAGCCAGCCAGCAAGTCAGCCAACTAGTTCTTTAAGCCTCAGATTCCCAAATACAGTTAGGATTATCATGAAATTACCAGATTGAGAGTGACTGCCGGGAACAGATAAACTGCCATCAAGTAACCCACCCCAATTGTTGCTAATTTGTTCTTAGGGATCTCCTACAAAGAAGGTTTGCAAAAATTCCAGAGTCGCTTTGCTTCAATGTTGAGCATGTGTTTCTTTGTAATATTGTCACTTCATTGGTTTGGGTTGAGTAAACAATTTTGAGGAATAGGTTTTGAATGCATATGTTGGACATAATGTGATTTATACGCATATGTATACCATAGAGATGAAAGATGAAGCCTCTGCTTTTGAGAAGTTTATCGATTCAAGAATCAAAATGAATTTCTCTGACTTCATTCTCTGTGCACTTCACATTATCCCACAATGGGACTCCAAGTAATCCTCCAGAACCTTCCAGAACTTTTCAAGATCAAGTTCAGGGTCCTCAAACTTTCCCAGCTCTGGCCCATTTTATCTCTCCAACCTTATCGCCATGGCCTGTTTTCTGCTCCCCCCAGAACCACTCCTACTCTGGGCAGCCCAGGGGTCTCCCAATCACCCTAATAGTATTTGTTTGGTTTAGCCTCCCTGTTGTTGTTCATTAAAGATCACTGTCACAATGACACCAGTCAACCAGGCATTAGGTAAGAGATGGTTCTAGAGAATGAAAGCCTATTTTAAAGATTTCCTGTGGTGTCCTGGGCTAATTAGCTTCCGTCTCTTCACTTTAGATATGCTCATTTTTACCCAGATAGTAAATTTCTGTATGTAGTAAAACTTAATTGATGCACATAATTTGGAACTTACAGAGACAAGGGTGAATCTGAAGTCTGACTTTTACTATTGACAGATAGCAGCAATTAATATACAAGCAAATTTTACGGGGGGGAGGTTTAAATATCTTAAAAGCTCAAGTACTTTTTGAGCACCTTCAAGTATGTCTGGTATACCCTTTACCAAAAATTAACTGGTGTACTATTAAGAAATAAATCTTATCTATTTATTAAAGCAAGATTCATAAGGTAATCTGTTAAGACTTTTATTACCTTCATTGAGGTAGACCATACATACTTCTAAGTAATCAAAATCCATTTTCTTTACATATTTTTTAATTGAACTTTTCCCTCTAATTCAGATCCCCTTCAATTTAGAGCAAAATGAATGAAATTTTATTCATTTGGAGATCATTAAAACTATTCTCTATGCCTAATTCCTGGCCCTAAGATTTTCTGTGTGACTTCGGGCCAGCTATTTTAACAGCTGTAAAGCTCAGGTCTATCGTCCACGAAATGGAAAAAAATAAGATTTGTGAGATTTGTGAGGATTGCATGTGAAGACATGTGGTGCAGAGCCAGGCCAGTGGCAAAGAAAGTAAACATCAGTTCCTTTTTCCACGATTCTTTTTTTTTTTTTTCAGTGTGCATTTCAGTGATTCTTGAAGGATGACCTGCATATATTTTTGGATTGATCTGTGAGCACTATATTTTTATTTTGGGCATAAATAAATTACTTTTGTTAAGCCCCAATTCCCTTATTAGCTGTTAAAATAAATAACAACTGTTTTCCATTTGTTCTAAGTATTTTTTTATTTAAATTCAATTAGCCAACTTATAGTACATCATTAGTTTCAGATGTAGTGTTCAATAATTTATCTGTTGCATATAACACCCAGTGCTCATCACCTCATGTGCCCTCCTTAATGCTCATCACCCAGCTACCCCATCCCCCTGTTCTAAGTGTTTTTGATAGGGCTAAGAAGGTCTGGTCATTGATGTATCCCATATCAATAGGCCACATAAATTAGGAATGCTTTTAGCTGTAACACAATATCCAACCCTCTGTGTCTGGAACAAACAAGAGTTATTTTTGTTTTGTTTTGTTTGTTTTGCTTAACACAAACATTCAGATAGGGGTTATTAGCATTGGTTCAGCTGCTAAGGTGTGCCATCAAGGACCTCAGTACGTTTTATCTTTGTACTTAGACTGCCATTGTCATTACACCAGTCCTTCATCTGCTTGTCTGGGACTGTGACCACATCTCCAGGTATCATTTCTCATTCAAGGTTGGATGAACGGGAAAGAGAGGCACCAACCATATCTTTCTCTTTTATCGGAGAAACAAAATCCTTACCAGAAGTGCCTCGGCACACTTCCTCTATCTGTTTTTGGCCAAAACTAGTCACAGGGACACTTCTTTCCAAGTGCAACAGAGGCAAGAAAGTCAAGTATCTGGCAAAGGAAAGATAGATTACATAATTTTCTTAGGCCAATAATGAATTGTCAACAGAACCAAGGCACATCACCACCAGGAACAACATCAAGAATATTTTTAGCAAGAAAGGAGAGGGGTGGATATGACACTGGTAACAGGGTTTGACACATGGACCTTCTACTCGACAAAAGCCATGTGTAGGGCTGTGAAGTTCTGCTCTCTGCCCTTTGTCACCCACATCTTTCATCAGGTATAGAACTCTCAGATACCTCAAAATCATTAAGATGAAACTTGTATAAATCTCAAACTTTTGCTATGTTCTTTTTTTTTTTGAGAGAGAGAGAGCACAAGCAGGGGGAGCAGCAGGCAGAGGGAGAGGGAGAAGCAGGCTCCCTGCTGAGCAAGGAGCCCTATGTGGGACTCGATCCCAGGACCGTGGGATCATGACCTGGGCCGAAGGCAGACGCTTGACAGACTGAGCCTCCCAGGACCCCCTGTTTGCTTTATCTATTAAAACAAAAACAAAAACAAAAAAATCCCAAACACACACACACACACAATTCCTTAAAGGTAGAAGTTTGGATTAGATGATTTCTTGGAATTTCTCACTGATCTGAGACCTGTGATTCAAAATTCCATATAAGAACTGTAAGTGTATTGTGTATGTTTCTTATGTAAGAACACTTGGGGGGCACCTGGGTGGCGCAGTTGGTTAAGTGTCCGACTCTTGATTTCAGCTCAGGTCATGATCTCAGGGTCGAGATAGAGCCCAGAGTCCGGCTATGCACTCAGCAGGGAGCCTGCCTGAGAATCTCCCTCTGCCCCTCCCTCTCACCCCCCATGTGCACACGTGCACCCTCTCTTTCTCAAATAAATAAATCTTAAAAAAAAAAAAAGAATACTTGGTACCATGCCCTCATCCTGACCTTATCCAAGTTACGATCAGTTAGAATTTCAAGTTCTTTTTCATAAAGTCCACTCTCTTTTGGCAGCTTATTTTCTTCAATAAGTTAACTAATCTGCATTTCCCCCTATTAATAGCTTTCCAACCAGTTTGAACCAGCATCGTTCAATGATTCCACAAACATATACAAAGCACTTACTTTGTGCCCCACTCTGGGAATATGAAGATGGAGAAGCAACCATTGTTTGTCCACCAACAGTTTATAATCTGGGACAGAGACAGATTTGTAAGCCAATAATGTGGAAGGAAGAGGATTTCACAGGTGCTATGAGAGAAATAATAGATGTGAATGGGAGAGAAAGACAGGAATGGTCAGCTCTTGGTGGGGCAGAGTCAAAATTCTGACTACGAGCCATTAACATCAGTCAGAGACTTTCTCCAGAACCAGCATTTTCTGGATTGATACTATTTTCAGGAGATTCATTCTGATGTTAACAACTGCATAATTTAAAAGCTTTTAAAAGATTTGTTAATAGGGGACAGTCTTTCTGTTTTCAAGGATGACAAATTTGTTGTTCGTCATTCCTGTCATGATCTATTTTGTGGGAAGATAGACAAAGGAAAAAATTTTATTTCCCAGTTTCCTGGGCTATTTCCTGGGAAATCCCTCCACTTCCTTGCCTGTTGAACCCTCGGCTCCCCTGACACACACTTGCACAGGACACTGGGAAGTGAGGAGACGTCTCCTTGTGATCACCAGCTTCTGAACTCACCCTCTCAACTTTTAGCTCACGGAAGATGAAATTAGAAATTCAGTAACTTCATGTAGCAACCAGTGCTTTTCCAAACTGCAGATTGTGACTCATTAACAAGTCACAAAATCGATTCAGTGGGTCTTAATCACCTTTTTTTAAAAAGAAGTAGAATATAGGGGCGCCTGGGTGGCACAGCAGTTAAGTATCTGCCTTTGGCTCAGGGCGTGATCCCGGCGTTATGGGATCGAGCCCCACATCAGGCTCCTCTGCTATGAGCCTGCTTCTTCCTCTCCCACTCCCCATGCTTGTGTTCCCTCTCTCGCTGGCTGTCTCTATCTCTGTCTAATAAATAAATAAAATCTTAAAAAAAAAAAGAAGTAGAATATATATAAAATAGAAAACATCAGAACGGATTTCACCTAGTAAGACAAGCTTTTGTTGCAGTAGTGGGGGGGGGGCGTGTTGAGTCACAACATAAAATAGATTTCTTACTGTGTCCCAGTGTGAAAGTTAAAGACACTGAACTATATTCTAAGCCCTATGAAGGCACTTATTAGCCATCTAACAAATATTTGTTGCATTGAATTGTGATTTGTATGGATGTGGATTTAGGTTGAACTGATTTGTGAATTTACTCAACAAATACTAAGACTAAATGTGTATACTACATTCACCATTGCAAACCCTCATTTAACTTTTGTGAAAACACAGGACACCAGTAGGCTCTCAAAGGTTAATCAGATTCCAAAAATGCTCTTTTTTAGGGATAAATTAGTCCATTTACTGGGGGCACCTGGGTGGTTCAGTCGGTTAAGCATCAGATTCTTGATCTCAGCTCAGGTCTTGATCTCAGCTCAGGTCTTGAGTTCAAGCCCCGCATTGGGCTCCATGCTGGGCATGGAGCCTACTTAAAAAAAAATAAAAATTACTTCTTTTACTAGGACTGCCTCATAATCTTTAATCTGGCTTAACCCCCACCTGCTATATAAAATAGGCCCTAAAGTCTCCAAATGATAGCCAAAAAAGATCTTATGAAAGCAGGAGGTGCAAGGGGCCTTAGCAAACAGAGCCTTCAGATCTTCATCAGTCCAAACCCTTCCATCAAGGCCAATCAGGGCCAGTCTGCACATTGCCCTTGCCCCAGGCATAGATGACATCACAGATTCCTGTCCCCAGTACTCCTTGTTCAGGCCTTGAGTGCTAAGTACTTACCTTTTCTGGCTATAACGACTCCCCACCCCACCAGCACTGCGGGCAGAGGCTTTGCTCTTCCTCTGTAGGCAGAGCCCCTGTTGTCCCGAGCCATCACAGTCCTTGGTGCTCAACATGAGACCCAAAGGGTCCAGGCTGGGCACAAGAGACTACAGCTTGCCAGATCGGGGCCCCCACCATCTGCTCTGCCATCACCCTGCCTGCATGTGGTAAGTCCTCCTACAGCTTCCCAAGTCCTCCGTCTGCCTTGGACAAGGAGGCCCAGTTGTGGCAGAGGCATCAAGGGTTAAGAATGTAGGGACAACTAAGACATAGCTTCTGACCTGACTGCCACCTGGCAGAGGGCATGGCACCGTGGTGATCCAAAGATATGAGAGCAACCAGGGGGTGGGGCAAGATTCTCAGAGCCGCCCCCCCCATCCTCCTCACTCCAAAGAGGTACACACCCATGCCCCACCAGAAGGGACCAGGGCTCTAAGGTTTCACAGCCTGTGTGAGTGCCTGCTGGAGCAGGGGCTTATCACATCCCCACTCTGCCTCTGAAAGGCATATCACTGTGAGCCCTGAAGCTTGGGTCAGTTAGGGTTAGCCCTGGACTGCTGTATTCCTGAACTTTCTGGCCCCCTGACACACAGGCAAGGGGTGAATGCTTTCACAGTGAACAATCAACACTCTCAAAGTCATCTTTTCATATGTCCTAAGCCAGATCCACCTTACACTGAAGGTTAATGGATCTATATGGGTGTATCTCAGCTTCATTCCCAATCAAACCCATGGCCGTGGGCTGGTTCTCCTTCCTCTGCTCTGCCTCAACTTCTCCAGACCCCCGGAGTCCCAGGGACCTCTGTGCTTGCCTCTCATGTGACCTTGCTCCCATCTTGAGTCAGGAAAAGAGCATCCCAGTGAACAGGGAGCCACGGGAGAACTGTCTGAGGAAGCACAGCTTGCTCGTTTTTCCATCCCTTACAAATCCCCTCCAGAGCCTCATCACTGTGGATGTTGCCTGGTTTGTTTTGTGAAGTCCAGGCCTTCAAGGGAGGAGAGCAGAAAGCAGGGGTAGGGGTGGCTTCCATGGAATGGAACGCTTGAGCCTGCTACCAGGAAAGAATCTGCAGAAGGGTCCAGAAATTCACTGTGGCCCACTCGTGGATGCAGCCACAAAAAAAATTCTGGATGATATGGAATCATTGAAACTCCCTTAAGGAGCTCTTCTTCAGAAACTGAAGAAGATATTTTTGATCATTCCTGTGTGATCTGGAAGTTCAATCACATTGCAGAATTTTCTTCTAATTAAAAAATTCAGCAACTGTCTTTAAGCTGTCAGTTGTCTGGTTTTGGGCACTGCAGGAAAATGGTTAAAAGCTTGTCCTTGGAATCTGATCTGGGGTCAAATCCCAGCTTTGCCACTTAACACCATGTAACTATTGGAGCCTCAGTTTCCCAGTCTATAAAATAGGAACAATGCCACAGCTTGCCTCGTTGGGCTGTAATGAGGACTGATTGAGAGGTCCTATGCTAAGCACTGACTATAGCAGCTGGCACCAGGAAACAATACATGTTAACTGTTGTTGTTACTATTAGTAGCACTTAGGAGAATTGATGGAAGAGTTGGACAAGATAATTAAAACTGAGACAAATGATAGAGTATATAGAGCTGGGTTCTTACTTCAGATATTTCCATGTATTCTACTTGTTTCCTTGTCCACATGACAATGCATGAGAGCCACCCAACACTGCACAGTGGAAAGAAGATGCAATTCACATCCCTTTCTTATTCCTGAGAGATTTGGGCCAATTACTTAACCTCATTGAGCCTCCATTCACTCAACTATAAAATGGAGTAACACTAGTCCACTTTAAAAGGCCTCATCTCGTCCCCACCTTTCCAGGCTGGCAGTCCCTCCCTTGAGCATCAATAATTCTCTTACCCCCTGGGAGCCCTTATCACATTGTACCATGTTGTCTCCTCCACAGGAGTGTAAAATGAGTCTATTTTGTTTGTTTTCAATCTCTGGTATTTCATGTCCCCCTTGGACACAACTGGTCTCCAGTAAAGGCTTGTTAGATGATTAAATGAAATAATAAGTGAAAATGGTAGAAACACAGAGTTAGTAGGAAAAATGAAATTCCTTTGTTACTCATGTTCCGGGGGCAACCTTAGCAGCTGTACTGTAAGCTAAGTCTGTCGTATGCTGAGGTTTTCTCCCGGTAGTAGATGTAATTTGGTTTCTGTGTACCCAAGTCTTCGGAGTAAGTGGAATTACAATGCAGCCCACCAGAGCCCTAGGTCTTCCGGGTGCTGGTTATCTAACCTTGTTTCTAAACATTCTTCTGAATGGAAATCTTTTCTTAAATTATTACACAGACTTAAATTATTACATTGTAGGGGGCTCCAATTGGGCTCCAATTGCTGCGGGCAGTGAAAGAATTTATCCAAGGCAGAACAAAAAAGATCAAAGCTTACTGAAGGTACCACAAGGGAGCGGCAGGTAGGACAGCTAAGGATAGACCGACCGTCTGCGACAGGACAGTGGTGAGGGGCCACGGTCATAGGGCGGAATGAGGGAAGTATAGGAACCTATGGAACTTTCCCTTCTACGCTAACTGTGCCTGGTTTTAAGTAGCCCTTTGGTTAGTTAGGGCCTCTGGCTACTTCAAGATAGGTCACTTAATGAGCCTATGCGATCAGCTGGGTGGTCACTGGGGGCCCTTGTGCCTTGATCAAGTTCCCATAGGCCTGAAAGTGGCCTCTATAACATAGTCACACAAAAATCACAAGTCCGAATAAGCTAAACAAAAAATAAACCTAAAACATTCCAAATCCTACCACCAAATAATTCTTAAGATTTTGGATGTAGCCTTCTGAGCTCTTTTTTTTTTTTAAGATTTTTTTTTATTTATTTGACATAGAGAGACAGCCAGCGAGAGAGGAAACACAAGCAGGAGAAGTGGGGGGGGAAGAAGTAGGCTTCCCAGCAGAGCAGAGAGCCCGATGTGGGGCTCGATCCCAGGACCCTGGGATCACGCCCTGAGCCGAAGGCAGACGCTTAACAACTGAGTCACCCAGGTTCCCCTCTTTTTTTTTTTTTAACAGCTTTCTTTTTTTTTTTTTTAACAGCTTTCTTGAGATATAATAAACATATGGTATTAGCCTGCTAGGGCAATATATTAGTCAGGGTTCTCCAGAGAAACAGAAACAACAGGTGTGTGTGTGTGTGTGGTGTGTGTGTGTGGTGTGTGTGTGGTGTGGTGTGTGTGGTGTGGTGTGTGTGTGGTGTGGTGTGTGTGTGTGGTGTGGTGTGTGTGTGTGTTGTGTGTGTGTGGTGTGTGTGTGGTGTGGTGTGTGGTGTGGTGTGTGTGTGGTGTG
>NC_048231.1:83250204-83264953 GCF_002007445.2 Ailuropoda melanoleuca
GTGTAGGGTGTGTGTGTGTGGTGTGTGTGTGTGGTGTGTGTGTATGGTGTGTGTGTGTGGTGTGGTGTGTGTGTGTGGTGTGGTGTGTTTGTGTGTATGTGTGTGTGGTGTGTGTGTGTGGTGTGTGTGTGTGGTGTGGTGTGATGTGTGTGGTGTGGTGTGATGTGTGTGGTGTGGTGTGTGTGTGGTGTGCGTGTATGGTGCATGGTGTGTGCGTGTCCTAATCTTTTCTTATAAGGACACCAGTCATACTGGATTAGGGCCCGTCCTAATGATGTCATTTTAACTAAACTGCCTCTTTAAAGATCCTATTTCCAAGTACAGTCACTTTCTGAAATACTGGCCATTAGGAACTCAGCATGTGCCTTTTTTTGACAGGGACGTAATTCAGCCCATAACACATACCATAACGTTCACTTATTGAAAGTGTATAATTCAATGTTTTTAACGTATTCAGAGTTGTACAACCATTACCAAAATCAAATTCAGAACATTTTCATCACCCCCAAAAGAAATCCCTAACCCATTAACAGTCATTCCCTGCTCCCTGCCACCTGCAGAGGGAGGATCAAAGGGTCTCTTCATAATTAAGGAAATTGAGACCCAGAGATTAGTCCAAGGTGAGAATCCAGCGGAGAAAATCCAAGGGGCTTCCTCCAGGGAGGAATGTGAGATACTGCTGGACAGTCACTTGCTCAGTTGTACTGATTTTTTTAAGTGCCAAAATAAGAATATCCCCAAGAACATTTCCATCTGTCAATAAATGTCATGGCTAAACCAACTGTATGATTGTGCTGCTGGATACTTGCTTCTTCTATTCTAGTTCATCAGCATGTTACCTGATATTTTAGCATAATGTTCATTACCCCTGAGTAATAGGTGCAGAATGCCCTTCTCAGACAGCAAAGAGCCATCCAAGTCAAAAGGGTTAGCTTTTCACCCACATACCTAAGGTTTCGCTCCTAACGTGAATGTCCGCAAATAACTAGGATATTAATTGTTCAGAAATGCTTCCACAATATCCCCACTTGGAAGAGACAAACCAACTCGTTTTATTTACATTATTTAGAAAAGATAATGTGAAATGTCAAGACAAAGTACGTCATGGGTTATATGGTTCTTAGTTTGAAAAAACAAAACGCAAGAAGAGGGGGATTTCCTTTCTAGTTACGTGAGTCCCTAAGTTGCTGGTTCCTTTTGATGTTTAGTTACTCTTACTTATTTCACTTTCACTAAGGTGAATTCAAACACAGTGTTCAGCAGCTACCTTCAAACTTCTAGCCCCATAAATTTCAAGCATTATCACTGTGCAGCTTGAAGATGCCCACCCAGGATACTACTGTCATATAAAATAAATATACAAAACAAATTAGTAAAGTTAATTCTGGGGTGGTAGGGTTTCCCATAAAAGAAAGCATTATAGGAGATAAAAGTTACAAGATATTGAAAACACTGTTCACAGCTCCACATGGTGGGGTAGACGCTGGTAAAAGTGAAAGCAAGTACCTTACAACCAAGCTAATGTCTTTTTTTGGAACCTAGATTTTGTGGAACTAGATTTAAGGGCCTCAAAAAATTGGGAACAATGTATTCTGCATTGTCATAAATGCAGCTTTGTTTTGTTTGTCCTTCTTTAACTATATGAGAGCATTTAAGACACATCAAAGGGTTATAGAATTACAGAGTAAACCTAAAATCGCCTGTGGTTTGAAGGCTGACTGGAGCCCAATTATCAGAGTCAAATACCTACCGGTGAGAGAGAAGCAGCGTCACACTCTGGCTTTACTTTGCAGTGCGAGGATATTCCAGGCCTAAAATCTGGGAACAGGCCCAATATCTCTTCAGTCAAAAGTCAGAGCACGGTCAAAGTTGTTGTTACAGCCCTGTTCCAATTCATGCGCCTTCTGGCTTGACAAGGCAGTGCACACCCAAATTTCCAGCTCTTCACATCCAAGAATAGAACTAGAGACACGAACCGCCCTCATTCTAGAAAGAGACACGGATGCTGCAAAGTTACCTGCCTCCACCCAGGCTCTATGTCTCTCCCCAGCCAAAACAAATGCATACCTTGTTGACTCCTGACTGAGCAGTCAAAAAGAATAATGCAGAACTTACAACAGATCATTTGGCTTCTCTATGATGCAATTATCTATAACTAATAAAATAAAAAAGGAAGCTACCGTTAACAGCACATATTAGCTTTCAGAAGAAATCATTGACATGACATACAGGATCCTGAAAGTACAGACAGATTCACACCAAGGAGAAGCAAGCAGTACTAGGACCCAAACAGGAGCAGCAAGGTGGAGCCTTGCTTCCCAGCTCTGCTGTCTTGTCTAATGCCATCACCAGTTCCCAGTCACTTAAAATTCTGAAACTTGGACATCTTTGACTCACCCTTCTTGTGTCCCTTATCCCCTAAGTCATCAATTTCTTGGCACCATTTCCTTGAAAAGTCTCACATCCTCCTTCTGTCCTCAGCCAGGGCAGGTGCTCAGTAATCACATGCTGATTATGACAACCCCTACCCTTGGTCCCTCTCCGTCCCATCTGCTTCGTACACCACTGACAGATGTCCCTGAAATGCCATCTTCACTGAGTCATTCCTCACTCAAACACATAGAATGGTAGCCCTCTGGCACCTCCAACATCATCCATAACCCACCACTGAGATTTCTCCATTAGACTTTCACCTCCTAGATGACAAGGATGGTCTCACCGATCCCCATTGTAAACTGGCACAGTGTGTAACACAGAGAAGGCAGGAAGTAAATTCCAAACAAATAAACCAACAAGCTTTGAGGCCCATGGAGCCAGTTATATCACCCATTTCAAAATAATTATTAGGGCAGAGTAGTTAAATGAGTGGTATGAATGTTTTGCTTTCGTACAGGTGAGAAAGCACGGGAAGAGCATTTTGACAGGTCAATGCTTTGCCCAATCCTGGAAGCTCTTGAGATCTTTCTTGAGTGCAGAACAATAAAGCACAATTATTTCATGAGTCCTTATAAATAGCAGCACAGACCGAGAGGAGTCAATGTCAGAAAGTTCTTGAAGTTTACTATACATAATTTGAGGTTATTATAAATACCCTGTCTGATAAGAGCTCATTGAATTTTTTTGTTCATCATGAGCACTTACACACAGATCAGAAGCACTATAAATAGGGCTACTTGAAAATACAAACTACAAGGACAAGTGACTTTGGGCAAGCCACTGGAAGTTTCTGAGCCACAGCTTCGTCATGTGTAAAATGAGGAGGTTGCACAAAGCAGTTGATTTCCATGTTCCCTTCACTTCTTATTTTATTCTGCGTACAAAACAAACAAGCAAACAACAACAAAAAGCCCTCTGCTCCCTGAAGCAGCAAGTTTATAAGTTTGAGCTTTTGGTTTTAGGACATCACAGGCCAGCAAAATTCCCTTGTCTCCAGTGTCTGTCTGTGGACTCTTCATAAGGTTAAGAGCCTTTTATGTTGACAACGGAGTAGTTTTTTGTATTTTTAATACCCTCCTCCTATCAACTATTATCATCATGTCATTTTAACAAGCCATTTTAAGACTAGCAATTTAATCTCTGGATGAAAGATAATCCTTGTGCTTAATACATTTAGTTTATTAAAAAATTCATGGCAGCCTCCCTATTTTTTTCATTTCACCACAGATTAGTGACAAGTTTATCACAGACGGATATCTGTTGTCATCCAGACTTCTCACTTTGATTCCTCTGTGTGACCTAGGTTGTAATAAATCCAACTTCCTCAACTGCAACATAGGGATTTGAGTGAATCCACCATTTTGTCATTCAAAAGTATGACAAAATCTAAAATTTCAGGGTAATTGGGTCCATCCATCCATCAGAAAGATATTTACATTCTTTCTACTACACCGCCAACATATAGTTACCCAAACTGACAGCTGACAACTGGGCAGTTCTCTGCTTGTGTTATGCTTTAAAATGCTTATTTACCACCAGCTTCCTTTTACAAATCCCTTATCAGTGATTTAGCCACTCTGAAACGAGACTGAGAAGCATGAATGTGATTAAGTATATACATTTGACGTAATACAGATAAAATGCCCCATTTTTGCATGTTTAAGTTATCTCCATTTTTCAAGGCTCAATGCAAATGTGCCCTCCTCCAGGAAGTCTTCCCTATCTCTCCTGCCAGAAGCAATCTTTTGAACCTCCTCCACAGTGTTCGACCATATCTTGTGGTACTACTTTCCAGTTTCTTCTACCTTTGCATTACGGTAAAATATGTGAAAATCTTATTTCCTCTATTTAATTGCAAAGTTCTTGGTGTCAAGAACTATGTCTTTGAACATTCACACAAAGCCAAATGCATTTAGCAAAGTATCATGAAGGAAACAGACTGTAAATTGAGGGAAGAATGAAGCAAAGGAAGAAGGAAAAAGAAGTCTATTATATACAGGAGAGGCCTTCCTACACGGAAAAGACCTTTAAGGGAATATTCAAGACAAAGGGAAACTGAACATAAAAGTGATCTGAGTTAAAAGCCAACCCATCAATGAAAGGGATTGGGGGGGCTGTCTGGAAACATGTTATCATTATGGGTGATACTTTAATAGCCTGACTTTCCTTCTTTCCTCACCTGCTGCTCTCAAGTCCACTTGCTGAATGAGTACTTGCTGCCCTTAAAGAAAGTCTGAAGTAGCAACATGCAATAACCACAGGTAGGCTTAAACTCTAACAAGACAGATTAATTCCTTCCCTAGAATGTAAGCGCCGTCTCTCTGAGAGCAATCAACTGACCGAAGCAGAAACTTTTCTCCACTGCAAATGCACAGATTTGTTCCTACAACTAAATCACTGGAACATCTTGTTCAGCCAAATTACTTCTTCATCAAGGAAACCTATGCCAGTCCTCATGATGCCAGACGGTTCCTCCCCAACCCAGGACACTGTCTTGACAAATCAACTTAGCCTGAGTCAGCAGGTGCATTGGGCAAACCCTCTGTCTCTGATTAGATGATAATGCCCCTCAGAGCCCCCCTCCCAACCCAGAGCTAATTTTCCTTTGTCCCTAGCTTGGTTTCCACCACTAACCCATCAGTCCAGGTCTGGCTCTCCATGACTAGAAGGTCCTCAAAGAGCCAGCACCTCAAACTCAAGTTGTCCATAATGGAACCCTTCACCTCTCCACACACCAGGTATGCTCTTCTTCCTGGTTTCTCTGTCCTTGCTAAACATGCCTATCTCCCAGGTCAGGGAGTCTCACAGATTTTTCTACTACCCAGCCCCCAAGTCTCTTTCTTTCCTGGGCTTACTCAGAGGCTGGAATCTCCTCCCATCTTTTCTGCAAACTCCAGGGATGAAGCCACGGTTCCCCCCCTCATCCCAGAGTTGCTATCAAAGCCAAAAAGAAGCCAAAGAATACTGGATCCCTTTTCCTAAGATGGGTTTTCTAGCTACTCCCATGGCACAGGAAACATTAGTTCACTGTAAGTAAACAACACGTAGTTGATAGAATTCAAAAGGTCATAGTCTAAAGGGGCTTCCAGTCTCTGTTTCCAAAAGCAAAGCTCCCCAAACCTCACTATTCCCCTTCCTTCTGGCCTACCCTTCAGCCCAGGAGTGTGCGGTGCTCACAGAAGAGATGAGCTGTCCTCTCTCATGTGGGCGGTTTGTATTTCTAAGACTCTGTTTCTGGGACTCCGCTTGAACGAAAAAGATCACTTTGCATTTTCTTAACATCTTTTTTTTTTTTTAAACCAACAGTCTTAAAACTTTAGACTCTTCCCTCTTCCTCTCAAAATTTTAAGGCTCTGTTCTCTATCCTTTCCTTTCTGTTCCCATACGATTGTCCTGGGTTTGGCCCTCTTCATGGTTTCACTAGACTAGGCTCTTGCTCTACCCTCTTCTGGTCACCTGATTTCTGATGACGCTCTAGAATGGTACTTCTAAAGCACACTTTGCTAATGTCACTACTCTTACTCCCTCCCCCAAATTTCCAGTAACTCTCTATTGCTTCCAGAGCAGACAAGATTACTTAACATGGTAGTCAAGGCTTCCACGTTTGCTCCCAACCTGCCAGTGTAGTCTTACATTCTCATACTCTAAATTCCTGCCCGTGGAACAAGCTCTAAGATTTTAAATGCACCTCTGCATGGAATGTATATCTACCTATTAAGACCCTAGCAATCATCCACACAAAAACCTGCACTTGGATGTTTATAGCAGCTTTATTCATAATTGCCCAAACTTGGAAGCAACCAAGATGTTCTTCAGCAGGGGACTGGGTAAATAAACTGGTACATCCAGACAATGGAACACTATCCAGCACTAAAAGAAATGAGCGATCAACCATGAAAAGCATGGAAGGAACTTAAACACGTGTTACTAAGTGAAAGAAGCCAATCTGAAAAGGCTGCATGCTGTGTGATACCAACTATACAGCATCCTGGAAAAGGCAAACTTTGGAAACCATAAAAAGATCAGTGGTTGCATGAGAGACTATGGACTCTGAGAAACAAACTGAGGGCTTCGGAGGGGACAGGGGTGGGGGAATGGGATAGGCTGGTGATGGGTAGTAAGGAGCGCCCGTATTGCATGGTGCACTGGGTGTTATACGCAACTAATGAATCATCGAACTTTACATCAAATACCAGGGATGTACTGTATGGTGACTAACATAATAAAAAAAATATTAAAAAAAACCAGGGATGTACTGTATGGTGAATAACATAATATAATAAAAATATTATTATGAAAAAAAATCAGTGGTTGCTAAGATTGCGGATATGGTGGGGTAAGAGGGATGAATAGGCAAGAGCACAGAGAGTTTTTAGGGCAGCGAAAGTACTCTGTATGGTACTATCATGGGGGCTACCTGTTACCTATTTGTCTGAGTCCACAGAATGTCCACACCAAGCATGAACCCTAATGTAAACCATGGATCTCGGGTGCTTGTGATGTGTCGATGTGGGTGAAGGCTCATTGACCGTAACAAGTGTACCACGCTGGTGGGCAAAGTTGATAATGGCGGAGTCTGTGCAGGTGAGGGAATCGGCATGTATGGGAACTCTTTGTACCTTACTCTCAATTTTGCTGTGAACTTAGAACTGCTCTTTAAAAATTGAGTCTATTAAAAACAAACAAAAACCTTTAGCTGTCTTTCAAGGCTCAGATAAAATGACACCTACTCCACAAACCTTCCTGAGTTTTCCCCATCTGAAATGCTCTCCATGGACTCTGAGGGCCTACGACACTCCCACATGCCTCCTCCCGAGCACTTGTCACCTCTCCGTGAGTATTATGGTAATTGGCGTGCGCATTCTACCTCCTCTGTCAAATATAAACTCCATAAGGTCAAGGAAAATGTATTGATTTTTATAACCCTTTCAATGCCTCACACATTCCCTTGTATAAATTTACTTAATATTTGTTAACTCCATCGATACACTATTAGTGATGTTAGTCAACGACTTTTGTTTATAGGCAGATAGATTCAACTTCAACTTACCACCTTTTTGAATTTATGTACATTTTGGCAGGAAATTAGGTTAATCATTTCGTATGTAATCATATTCTCAGTCCAGAGGTTAATCCATATGGGGATGGACTTTAATTACAAATCCAAGTGAGTTCTATTCCAGATAGCTGTGTAGTGCCTACTTAACACTCTACGTAAGAATTAACTCCTTTGTGTTCCTTAAGTGTCAGGGGAGGGAAGGAAACCAGATGGGTGAGGAACACAGTCAAGGTCCCCAGCAAATGAGGGCAGAGATTAGATACAGAACATTGCAAGGTTGAGGGAAAGGTTCATGTTGAGTCTCCGGGGTATGATTCCCTGAGCAGTTGGTGAGTCACCCATAAAGGTTCTGATTAATACACAATGAGATTTGGCCAGCATTGCACATACATGCCAAAGAGAGCTAGCTTGTGGGCAGACGGCCGGCCTGTCAGTGTGGTAGGTGGAAGGGTGAGTTCTGGCCCAGCAGTCAGGACAGCTGGGTTTTAGCTAGTCTTGACCCCTGTGGGTCCTCAGGGAACTCATTCACCCACTTGTCCAAGTCTCACTGCATCTCCAGAGAATGGTAAGGACGTCAGACTTAGGGAACCATAAGGCTCTTTCTAGCTCTACGGCTGTGATTTGTAGGAATTCATTCAGTGAGTAGACATTCTGAGCGAGTACCTTTGTTGCATCCCTGGGAAGAAAAAAAAAAAAGCCTGGAGCCCAAATGGGGAATGAAAAACTAACACACCTGAAAAAGAAAATTAATATCTGGGTTGGGAATAAAATAGGGAAGGAATAAAATGAGGCCAACTCACGGAGAGTCTGGGGAGTCAGGCTGTGAAATCCCAGCTTGACATAGGAAAGGGGTAAGAGGAAGGTGAACAGAAAACATTAGACTTTGGATTTTACAGAACCTCTCTTATCTCATCTGACCTTCACAGTTGGGTGAGGCTCTAGGAGTTGGGTGAGATATAGGGACAGTGAGCAGGTTCACTAGAGGTGAATAAAATATTTCAGGACCCTACAATAATGTCCCAGCTACAAACCTTGATAGGGGATAGATTCCAGGCCCCCTGGACCAGGAGGCTATTGAAATTCATACTGGCTTTTCACTAGCACTGGTTTCATATTACACCTCCCCAGATTCTAGCAGATGAAGAACCTAAAATGAGAGAAATAAAATGTTTGCTAGACTCTTGATTTGAAGTTCACTGCTTCCTTCCACGACCCTGACACGGGGGCATGATATGATAACAGTGCTGCTTTTGAGAGGTAAGTTAGGCAGCCATTCGTAAGAATGATGAGCACTGGAAGAGGAGGGAGAAACAAAGGTAACCAGTTAGCAGGGGTGGCAATTCATAAGGGCTGGGGAAGGCATTGTAAAGAGCAGGGATTGGGTTTTTCTTGGTAATGTATTCAATGTAGGGGGTGAAGGAAAAATCATATTGAGATTCCATTGTTATCTGTTGAGCATTTATTAGATTTCTAATTATACACTTGGGTGCTTTCACATGCCCATTTAATTTGGTCTTCAGAGCAACCATGCAGAGATAAGCTCGACAAGGGATGTTGAGAGAATCACTTGTGATCTCTGACTAGTAAGTGCCGGTGCAGAATTTGAATCCAGCTGTCCTAACCCCCGGTCCCATGTTTTCTTCATGACACTATGGATCTAGAGAGATGTGGCATTTATAGAAATGGCACAGTCGAGAGGAGTGGCCCATGGAGTATGCTGGGTTTGACGTTGGACCCACAAACACGAGGCACAGTGAGACAATCAGCCAGTAGGAGACATTCTGTACTGACTTGGCTCAGCCTCGGCTTCCAGCCCAACTCATAAACGCAGCCCTTCCACAGGGCCTGTGACCTCCAGCGCATTTCTCCCCCTGGATCGCACCAACCCTACCATTTCAGACAAGTGCTCCGCCCCCCAACCCGTTTTCTGCCTGTGATTCCCCAGCCTCCCCAGCTTCCAGTTCTCTCACTCCCATTAAAAACACCTTTGACCTTTTGGAAACATCAGCCCCTTGATCTTTTTCTTTTCTTTCAACCTTTTTATTAGTTCTTCCAGCTTTCCCCATCTCCCCATCACCTCAGACTCCATGGCTGATCATCTAAATCCTGCTCTTACCAGCACGTTCGATTCCCCTGCACCCCCTCCCTCTGTAGCATCTCTCGGACATCATCCCAAGCTTGGCTCAATACTATCATCCACCTTCATGCGTAGCTAGTTGCCAGAGAAAAAATTCTCAGTCTTGCAGAGAATACTTACAGATCTGTGATCTCCAAACTCAACCGGGCCCTCAGCACTTCCCTTCATCCTTTCCCTGCCGAGGGTCCCTCTCTGTTGCCTCCTACATTGTAGAGAAAACCTCGAGCTCATCATGCGTGCTTTCCCTATGTCCCTGCTGTCTATACATGTATCAATATGTACCCCTCCTCCCTGCTCGTCCTCCCACAACAGACAGTCAGCCATTCCTTCTGCTCAAGGCCAGGCCCTATCCTCCTCTGCTCCCTCAGGACTCTGCTTCTTCACAGCACCATGGGTCACCTCTCCTCCTCGGCTGGCCCCTTTCTTTCAGCTTCTAAACATTCTTCACCCTCTCCTCTTTGACCCCCCTTGACCTCACTGTCCTCTTAGCCTTTGTCCAACTTCTCTTCCCCTGCTTGTCCAAACTTCCCAGAAGAGAGTCAGCCTTTACTTCCTCACCTCACACTTGCTCCTCGACCCACAGTAGTCGGACTTCCGCTTCCAACTAGCTCATAAAGCTACATCCTGTGAGCTTAAATGCCCTCCTAATTGATACGTATAATTCTTATTTTCCTCGAGTTCTCTGCTCTACTTTTTTTATTGCAGTGAAATACACGTCACATAAACTTTACAATCTTAACCGTCTTTAAGTGTAAGTTTAAGAATGTTAGGTACACTGTTACGTAACCAGCTTACAAAACTGAAACTCTGTGCCACATTCTTCTTAGCCCCTGGCCACCACATTCCACTTTCTGGTTGCTATGAGTTTGACTACTCTAGATACCTCTTTGTCTTTTTTGCGATCGGCTTATTTCACTCAGCTTAATGTCCTTAAGTTTCATCCATACTGTCGCATGTGTCAGAATGTTCTTTTTCGCTAAAGTTGGATCATATCTCACTGTATGGATGGGCCCCATTCTGTGCATCCACTCATCTGTTAATGGACACTTGTGTGCTATGAGCACAGGTGCACAAATACCTCCTTGGGACCCTGTTTTCAATTCTTTCAGATACATACCCAGAAGCAGTATTGCTGGGTCATATCATCTACAACATTTTTTAAAGTTTATCATTTCCTCCGTCCTGAAGCTCTCTGCTACACTGTTTCCATGAGATACTGTCCTCATTCTCACTCCCAGTTCTTTTTGTGGCCTTCCTTCTTCTACCTTCTCTATCCCCTTCCAAGGTCTCCCTCTGCCTGCCCTAGGGGTCTGTGTCAGTCAACATCCAATTAGAAAAACAGAAACCACATTTCAAAGAGAGGGTGTTAGGTAGACTGTTGGCTCCATAGAGATTGGAAAGCTGAAAGAGTAAAAAGGGGAAAGTCGAGGTAGCCCAAATCGGTAATTGTGGGGTCAGTCGCTGCCACTCCCGCCGCAGGGCTGGGGAACAAAGAAAGAGGTGAGGTTGACCCTCACCACCAACGCTGGTGACTAAAGTTCTCAGAAAGCCCCTGCTCTGCTGCATGGTACTTGGACCCTCACGCATGGCGCTCAGCCTGCTGACGCTGGTAGCTCTGACTGAGGCACCTTGGCTGGTGCTGGGAGTGAGTGAAGAAGCCTGAGACTGGCGCTCTGGCCATCTTCTGTAACTTGAGTGACAACAACAACAATTAGAATCAGGAAGAAAGTCCATTCTGTCCTCTTCATGCCTTCCCATTTCCCCTTAGTGGTTCTGGGGGCAGAAGCCAGTGGGGATCCACCTGGCAAGGAAGACTGGGGAGAAAGCAGCTTGCCACTCTGGCCATGGCCTCTAAGAGCACAGTAGAAAGGTGACTGGGAGCTGAGAGACTGCACAAATGACCAGCTGGGGCCCCACCCTGGGTCCACTATTCTCACCAAGTCCACGTCCTGGGAGTGGTCGCGGTTCTGTGGGAGTAAGCTCTCACAGCTCCAACCACTACCTGTGGGCCAACATCCAGATCCGCCCACCCTGTGCAGACCTCGGACTAAACTTCAGATGCACTGTTTCTTCAGTTGCCTGCTAGAAAGCTCCACCCTGGTAGTTCTTGATGGAAACAGGCTACAAACTGGACTTGTCATCCTTCCCCTCAGCCTGCTTCTACTCCTCCATTCTCTGCCTCAGCTACTCAGTCTGCTCACCTCTGCCAGTGAGCTACTCCAGAAGCCTGGGGGATCCCCCACACTTCACTGGCTCCTTCACCTCCCAAATACCTCTGCAGTCCCTCCCTCCCCTCTGCTCCCTCTTCATGACTCTCCCAACTCAGAACTTCATTCTGTTCCCGTCCCCTCCACAACCTCCTCAGTGTTCAATAGGACTTTCTTCTTGCCTACCTCAAACCCACACAGCTGCCTAAATGATGGCCTCAAAATCCAAAAATGACTGTGTCTCCCCCTCTCTTAAATAAAACCCTTCCGCAGCTCCCAATAGTCCTTCCCTGGGCTGGCCTTGCCCTCTCTCCAGCATCATCTCTTGCCCCTCCCCACCCTGTTGCCCGCTCTAGCAATTCCAAATCCCTTGAGCTATGCTGTTTCTCTCATTCTGTTCCCTCTGCCTGGAAAACTGTTCCTCCTCCACACTCCCTCTCATCCTTTAACCTAATCCTGCTCACCCTTTAAAACTCAGGTCAGATGCCTCCCCCCAAAATCCTCCCCAATATTCAGATAAAAAATACTCAAGTCATGAGGTACGGCAAGTGGTGAGGCATGCGGAGTGGCATCTCCAGCCCTCCAGCCACTGGTCTCCTGGCAGCACCATGGTCACATTACAGCCACCACTGGACTCCCTTAGCGGTTCAGTCCTGCCATCTGGCCACATGCTACTCCGGCCCCAAAATCCCAGTACTTCTAGGCCACTGTCCCTCTACCTTCTTGCAAAAGCAGCTTCTCCTATGAAGTTTTCTATCTATACCTCTCTGTAATCACCAACATCCAATGACCAGGCCCCATAGTTTCTCCTTCCCACACATTTCTCAAATACGTCTGCTTCTCCCCATCTCTATTGCCCCCCCCCAAGACCAAGCCATCCCTAACTTCTTTTTTTTAAAGATTTTATTTATGTATCAGAGAGAGAGAGGGAGTGCACAAGCAGGGGGAGTGGCCGGCAGAGGGAGAGGCAGGCTCCCCGTTGTGCAAGGAACCCGATGTGGGGCTCAATCCCAGGACCCCAGGATCATGACCTGAGCTGAAGGCAGACGCTTAACCAACTGAGCCACCCAGGCGTCCCCATCCCTAACTTTCATCTAGGAGATTGCTATAGTTTCCCTCCTCATTGGCTCCTGCCCCTTCTCCAATCTATTATCCCCCTGTAGCCAAACTGACCTTTCCTGAATGGAAATTTGATCTTGTCATCTACCTATTTAAAAACTGTTGGAAGATTGGTCTTTTTCTTTTTTTTGAGAAAAAGGCTACATTATTTAACTGCAAGGGCCTGCAAATCACCTTGTGCCCTTTGTCAAATTCTCCTTCCTCTGAGTCATCATATACCCAGCCTGCTCTTCCCTCCCTTTGCCTCTCCTCTCCACAACTTCCAGCCTCTGCTTAAATGTCATTTCCTGAGGAAAGACCTCACTGATTTCTCAGCCAGATTAGAGCTCCCTATTAAACACTCTCTGGCACTTTGTGCTTACCTCTTTGCGGCACCGATCACAATTATAAAATTGTATGACTCATCTAATGTCTCTTTCTCCCATTTAGTCAGACTGTAAGCTCCATGAAGGCCAGGACCAGGGCTGCCTTGCTCACTCTCACGGTCTTAGTGCCTGGCTTTCCTACTGGTGCATAGCAGATCCCTGCTACTATTTGTTGAATGGATGTTAATGTTTGTTGAATTAAATTAATAAGTTCCCCCACCCTCATCCCTGATGGGTCAGGTGTCTCTTCTCTACATCCCCATTATACAGTGGAAGACTCATTTCTACTAGTGCACTGACATCATTATCTGTACAGTTGTCTGCTCCCCCCTCTTCATTCTTCAGTCTTTCACCTGCTGCCCCCTCCACCTCCTCAACCCTCCTTCAGGGCGGGGACAATTAATCAAGTGTTTGTGTGAAACCAAGTAGGCACTCTAAAAATGTTTCCTGAATGAACGGAAACTTGGGGATGAAAGACCAGGATCAGAGGTGAAAATTCACAGCAGAAGACCCAGACTTGTAAGCCTTCAAGACAGAGTAGTTTAGTATTGAACCTTGGGGATCACCCTTCATTATGGGGCAGCAGGAAGGAGAGATGGTAAAGGTGTGGCCAAGGAGCGAGAGTATTGTGCCACGGACACCAAAGGAAGTGTTTCAAGAAGGAAGGGAAGGCCAGCTGGGGCAAATTTTGCTCAAAGAATAAGGATTAAAAATACGGTTTGGGGCATCTGGGTGGCTCAGTGGTTGAGCATCTGACTCTTTGTTTGCTTCAGGTCATGATCTTAGGGTCATGGGGTTGAGGCCTGCATTGACATGGAGTCTGCTTGAGATTCTGTCTCTCCCTCTCCCTCCACTGCCAAATAAACAAATAATTACAATCTTTTTTAAATAATAATATTTTTTATTATATTATGTTAGTCACCATACAGTACATCCCTGATTTTTAATGTAAAGTTCCATGATTCATTAGTTGCATATAACACCCAGTGCACCATGCAATACATGCCCTCCTTACTACTCATCACCAGCCTATCCCATTTCCCCACCCCTCTCCCCTCTGAAGCCCTCAGTTTATTTCTCAGAGTCCATAGTCTCTCATGTTTCATTCCCTTTTCTGATTACCCCCCTTTCTTTATCTCTTTCTTCTCCAACCTCCTACTTCTTATGTTCAATAGATGAGAGAAACCTGATAATTGTCTTTCTCTGCTTGACTTATTTCACTTAGCATTATCTCCTCCAGTGCCGTCCATGTTGCAGCAAATGTTGAGAATTCGTTCTTTCTGATAGCTGAGTAATATTCCATTGTATATATGGACCACAGCTTCTTAATCCATTCACCTGTTGAAGGGTATCTCGGCTCCTTCCACAGTTTAGCTATTGTGGACAATGCTGCTATGAACATTGGGGTACATAGGGCCCTTCTCTT
>NC_048231.1:83265073-83390193 GCF_002007445.2 Ailuropoda melanoleuca
AGTCCATAGTCTCTCATGTTTCATTCCCCCTTCTGATTACCCCCCTTTTCTTTATCCCTTTCTTCCCCTACCGATCCTCCTAGTTCTTATGTTCCATAGATGAGAGAAATCATATGATAATTGTCTTTCTCTGCTTGACTTATTTCACTTAGCATTATCTCCTCCAGTGCCGTCCATGTTGCAGCAAATGTTGAGAATTCGTTCTTTCTGATAGCTGAGTAATATTCCATTGTATATATGGACCACAGCTTCTTAATCCAGTCATCTGTTGAAGGGCATCTCGGCTCCTTCCATGATTTGGCTATTGTGGACAATGCAGCTATGAACATTGGGGTGCATATGGCCCTTCTCTTTACTACGTCTGTATCTTTGGGGTAAACACCCAGTCATGCAATGGCTGGGTCATAGGGTAGCTCAATTTTTAACTCTTTAAGAGACCTCCACACTGTTTTCCAGAGTGGCTGCACCAACTTGCATTCCCACCAACAATGTAGGAGGGATCCCCTTTCTCCACATCCTCTCCAACAATTGTTGTTTCTTGCCTTGTCTATCTTTGCCATTCTAACTGGCGTAAGGTGGTATCTCAGTGTGGTTTTGATTTGAATTTCCCTGATGGCTAATGATTTTGAACATTTTTTCATGTGTCTGTTAGCCATTTGTATGTCTTCATTGGANTGCTGATTTCTTTTATCCCTTTTTGTTGTCTGATTGCTGTTGCAAGGACTTCTAGTACTATGTTGAATAATAATGATGAGAGTGGGCATCCTTGTCGTGTTCCTGATCTTAAGGGAAAGGCTTCCAGCTTTTCCCCATTGAGAATAATGCTTGCAGTAGGCTTTTCATAGATGGCTTTTATGAGATTGAGAAATGTACCCTCTATTCCTACACTCTGAAGGGTTTTAATCAGGAAAGGATGCTGTATTTTGTCAAATGCTTTTTCTGCATCAATTGAGAGGATCATATGGTTCTTGAGTCTTTTCTTGTTGATATGATGTATCACATTGATTGATTTGCGAGTGTTGAACCATGCTTGCATCCCAGGTATGAATCCCACTTGGTCATGATGGATAATCCTTTTAATGTACTGTTGGATTCTATTAGCAAGGATCTTGTTGAGGATTTTGGCATCCATATTCATTAGAGAAATCGGTCTGTAATTCTCCTTTTTGAGGGGGTCTTTGCCTGGTTTGGGGATCAAGGTAATATTAGCCTCATAGAATGAGTTTGGTAGCTTTCCTTCTGTTTCTATTTTTTGAAATAGCTTTAGGAGAATAGGTATTATTTCTTCTTTGAATGTTTGGNTGGTAGAATTCCCTCGGGAATCCGTCAGGCCCTGGAGTTTTGCTTTTTGGAAGGTTTTTAATCACTGCTTCAATCTCTTCATAATTAATTGGTCTGTTTAAAAAATCAATTTCTTCCTGTTTCAGTCTTGGTAGTTTATAGGTTTCCAGGAAGGCCTCCATCTCTTCCAGATTGTTTAGTTTTTTGGCATATAGCTGTTGATAAAAGTTTCTAATAATCCTTGCAATTTCAATGGTGCTGGTCGTGACCTCTCCCTTTTCAGTCATAATTTTAATAATCTCAGTCCTTTCTCTTTGTTTTTGGACAAGTCTTGCCAGTGGCTTATCGATCTTATTTATTCTTTCAAAGACCCAGCTTCTAGTTCTGTTGATCTGCTCTACTGTGCTCCTGGTTTCTAATTCATTGATNTCATTGATTTCTGCTCTAATCTTGGTCAACTCCTTCCTTGTCAGTGGGTTAGGCCTGTCCCTCTGTTGCTGTTCCAGTTTCTTGAGGTGAGAATATAGAAACTGCATTTTAGATTTTTCTATTCTTTTGAGTGAGGCTTGGATGGCTATGTATTTCCCCCTTAGGACTGCCTTTGCAGTGTCCCAAAAGTTTTGGACCATTGTGTTTTCATTCTCGTTGGTCTCCATAAATTGTTTAAATCGATTTTTGACTTCCAGGTTTATCGAAACATTCTTGAGCAGGATGGTTCTTAGTTTCCAAGTGTTTGAGTTTCTTCCAAATTTTTCCTTGTGATTGAGTTCCAATTTCAGAGCGTTGTGGTCTGAGAATATGCAGGGGATAATTTCAATCTTTTGGTATTGGCTGAGACCTGTTTTGTGTCCCAGAGCATGATCTATTCTTGAGAANGTTCCATGTGCATTAGAATAGAATGACTATTCTTTTGTTCTGGGGTGTAGTGTTCTATATATATCTATGAGGGCCATCTGGTCTAGTATGGCATTCAAAGCTCTTGCTTTGTTGATTTTCTGCTTAGGTGATCTATCTATTGCTGATAGTGAAGTGTTGAGGTCCCCAACTTTTAACATATTTTTATCTATATGTCTCTTTATTCTGGTTAAGAGTTGGCTTGTGTATCTTGCTGCTCCCCTATTCGGGGCATAGATATTTATAATTGTCATATCCACTTGTTGGATACTTCCTTTAAGAATAATATAATGCCCTTCTGTATCTCTAACTATAGTCTTTAGTTTAAAATCCAATCTGTCTGATATGAGAATTGCTACCCCAGCTTTCTTTTGAGGTCCATTGGCATGAACGATGTTTTTCCATCCCTTTACTTTCAGTCTGGATGTATCTTTAGGTTTAAAATGAGTCTCTTGTAGACAGCAAATGGATGGGTCATGTCTTTTTATCCAATCTGCAACCCTGTGGCGTTTTATGGGAGCATTTAGGCCATTTACATTGAGACTGATTATTGAGAGATAGAATTTTAATGATGTCATGTTGCCTGTAAAGTCTTTGTTTCTATAGATTGTAAATTTCTGTTCTGTATCACTCTTGGGGCCTTTTTACTTTTATAGAACCCCCCTTAATATCACTTGTAGGGCTGGTTTCATGGTTATGAAATTGGTCAGTGACTGGCGATCTTGGAAGGTCCTTATTTCTCCATCAATTCTGAATGACAGCCTTGCTGGATAAAGGATCCTTGGCTGCATGTTTTTCTCTGAAAGAGCTTTAAAAATGCCCCCCCAACCCTTTCTCTCATTCCAGGTCTGTGTAGACAGGTCTGACGTAATCCTGATACCTTTGCCTTGGTACGTGACAAATTTCTTTGCCCTGGCCGCTTTCAATACTGTATCCTTGGATCTAATATTTGCGAATTGCACTATGACGTAATGTANAATTTCTTTGCCCTGGCCGCTTTCAATACTGTATCCTTGGATCTAATATTTGCGAATTGCACTATGACATAATGTAGCATAGGTTTGTCGTGGTTGAGCTTGGGAGGGGTCCTCTCTGCCTCTTGGACACGAATGCTTGTTTCCTTTGCTAGATTAGGGAAGTTTTCAGCTACAATTTGTTCAAATATCTCTTCTAGACCTCTGTTTTTCTCCACCCCCTTGGGGATGCCGATGATTCTGACATTGGAATGTTTCATTGAGTCAGTAATCTCCCGTAACCTACATTCTTGATATTGGATTTTTTTGAGCCAAGTTTCTGTTTTAGCTTTCTCTTCTACCATCCCATCCTCCAATTCACTGAATCGTTCTTCTGCCTCATTCACCCTGGCCGTCAGAGCATCTAGTTTTGACTGCATTTGATTCATATCATTTTTGATTTCTGCCAGATTCACTCTCATTTCTGCCCTTAGAGATTCTATATTCTCATTAATATTTTCATTAATATTTTTTTCAAGTCTACACATCATCTTGACCATTGTTACTCTGAACTCCATTTCTGATAATTTGGTTATATCCATATCCATCAGTTCTGTGGCAGAGGCCACAGACTCATTGTCTTTTCTTTGCTGCGGGGGATTTCTCCTTCTCGTCATTCTGATGAGGAGAGGTTGCGGGGTTGTCCAGAGCCCAAATTATTGACCAGGACCCATGCAGTTTGCACTTGTTTTATAGGGACCTTAGGGACGTGGGCTTCTTGATTTTTCAGCCTGCCTTCTGGGAGGAGGGGCCTGCCGCGCCGATACTCAGGCAACCCTGTTTGGGCAGAGTCTCCCTGTCCCCTGAGATGGAGGATGGGGATGGGCACACTGTGAGATGGTATTTCCAGGCTTTTGTTCTCTGGTGGCTTTCCCTGGCGGTTTTCTGTGGCTCTTCTGAGAGTCAGAGCAGCAGTGGCCGAGTCCCAGCCTCCGTCTCAGAACAGAGAGATCACAGTCCGCTCTCCACTGAGCTCTTCTGGCCACTTTAACTCTGTTACTATTGGTGCTGCTAAGCCCTGCAACATCTCGGGATGTGCGCCCCGTACCTGGCGTCCCAGCCCTCACTTCCAGGGCCAGCACGTCTATGTCCTTTGTGTTTCTAACACTGCCAGCCGCCAGCCGCCTGCCACTCCCACGTGCTCCGGAGCTCCAAGCTCCATTTCAGTGTGGTTCCCGTGCACTCTGGAGCTCAGGTTTTCAGACTGGTCGTGCGCATTCCCAGGCTCACGGTCTCAGTCTGCTTTCTCATGGGTGCCGGTCCGTGAGTCCCCCCGCTCCCCCGTGCAGGTGGCTACCGCTTCCTGGCGCCCGAGCGCGGCAGCTCCCTCCCCCTTCTGTTTATCTTCCAATATCTGTGCGTGGATTCACGGCTCCCCACTTCGTACCTCAATACTCAGCGCTGGAGATGTTAGTTTGTAGAGATCCAGATGTATCTTCCTGCATCTCAGGCTGATTCTGTGGGTGTTCAGGATGGTCTGGTACCTATCCAGCTCGACTCAGGGGACCAGCTGAAAAAGGGGTCCCCTACTCCTCCGCCATCTTAACTCCCAGCAATAAATACAATCTTTTAAAAAAGGTTTGAATTCCACCCCAAAAGAGCAAGTTTGCAGTTTTAATAAAGCTGGGGAGAAGGAAGCCACACTATGTGCAATAAGGAGGGGACTGGTTTCCACAATGAGATACCACCTCACACCGGTCAGAATGGCTAAAATTAACAAGTCAGGAAATTACAGATGTTGGTGAGGATGTAGAGAAAGGGGAACCCTCTTACACTGTTGGTGGGAATGCAAGCTGGTGTAGCCGCTCTGGAGAACAGTACAAAGGTTCCTCAAAAAGTTGAAGATAGAGTTACCTATGACCTGGCTATTGCACTACTAAGTATTTACCCCAAAGATAGATACAAATGTAGTGATCCTAGGGGCACCTGCACCCCAATATTTACAGCAGCAATGTCCATGATAACCAAACTGTGGAAAGAGCCCAGATGTCCATCAACAAATGAATGGATAAAGAAGATGTGGTGTACACACACACACACACACACACACACACACACACACACAATGGAATATTACTCAGCCATCAAAAAAGGTGAAATCTTGTCATTTGCAACTATGTGGATGGAACTAGAGGGTATTATGCTAAGCGAAATAAGTCAATCAGAGAAAGACAATTATCATATGATCTCACTCATATGTGGAATTTAAGAAACAAAACAGAGGATTATAGGGGAAGGGAGGGAAAAATAAAACAAGATGAAATAAGAGAGGGAGAAAAACCATAAGAGACTCTTAATCATAGGAAATAAACTGAGGGTTGCTGGAGGGGAGGGGGGTAGGGATGAGGTAACTGGGTGACAGACATTAAGGAGGGCGCATGATGTGATGAGCACCAGGTATTATATAAGACTGATGAATCACTGAACTCTACCTCTGAAACTAATAATAAATTGTATGTTAATTGAATTTAAATTTAAAAAAAAAGGAAGGGACTGGTTTCATAGGAGCAAGCAGAGCTGCAGCCTATTTGTTGAAAGGGCTTAACACTTGGGACAAGTCAAGCTCCCTCATTTGGATAGAATAAAATGAGTTCCAGAATGTTCCTTCTCATATTTTCTTCTCACTTCTCCTTTCCACCCTAGTAAGTACAGAATGGGCTGAATTCATGACCAAACAGTTCGATTTCCCTTTTCTCATTGTTGGCATAATGCTTTTTGAATGTTATTTTCACAGCTGGTATGAAATAAAATTCTATTCCTTTTCCAAACTTACAGAAGGATGATAGTTGCTTTTCATGTCTACTCAGAAAATGTGAATGAAATTAAAAATACGAACAAGTCATTTTTCTTCACAAAAGGAGCTAAGATACATTTTTCTACCAAGGGAAAAAAGATTGCAAAACGCTTTTTAAAGAAAGTCCTCACGGTAGGCTTTCAAAAATGTATTCTAGAACAATTACTCCAAGGGTAAGAATGTCAGCAATAAATTACTTTCTTTACGTGTCTAGCAGCATGTGCCTCTGGCACAAGGAAAGACATGAACAAATATCTCTTATCAAGGAACAGGAAGTGACTAAGGGAAGTTTCCTAAATTATCAGCCTGGGAGGCTGGGAAATTTGGCCAATTTTCAAGTTGAAAGCAATCTCTGCAACGCGAACCAGGTAAACCCGAGTTTGTGTCATAATGCTGAGTCACCGGGCCAAGGGAAAGCCCAGGTGGCACTGTCCCAGGTAAAGCTCAATAAATTGAAATGGAGTAGATTTACTGTAAGTCACAAAAGACCTGTTGACAGGGAATGTCTCCGCATATCCTTGAAACTGGAGATCTGACAAAAGAAACTGCTACAGGAAACTATTTTCCAGTTTCAGATGTTGAACTCCTACTAAATTGCTGACAGGTAGAAGGAGGTTCTTAGCTGAACTTGGCTAAAAACAGTCCAGTACAGGGGGTTCTTAAGCACAGGTGGTAGGTGAACTTGGATTGAGAAAAATGTTGGGGCGCCTGGGTGGCTCAGTCAGTTAAGCATCTGCCTTCGGCTGAAGTCATGGCCCAGGGTCCAGGGATCAAGCCCCAAGTCCAGCTCCCTGCTCGGCAGGGAGCCTGCTTCTCCCTCTCCCATTCCCCCCACTTGTGCTCTCTCTCTCTCCCCAAGAGAAACATAAAATTTTAAAAAATATATGTTTATTTTTACTATCTCTAACTGGATAGTTGAGCTGAAGGCAGATGCTTAATGACTCTAACTGGAGTCATAATGACTCTAACTGGATAGTTGAGCTGAAGGCAGATGCTTAATGACTGAGCCACCCAGGCGCCCCTATTATAGCTACTTTCTTGACCACAGAAATTTTGAAAACTTTGTAGAAAAATGTCCCAGTACTGCCTCCAAGAGATAGAATCTCAGAGGTACATTTTCATCCAATCTGGGCCAAGAACTACGAAGTGTGCAGGGTCTATTAAGAACCTGTATGTAAAGTAATGCTCAAGATACCAGGGGTGCTATTTGGGTGATCAAGGCAAACATTTCTGGACATTTTTCCCTGACATCAGACAGAGACTTTGCATACATTCTATTTGGCGCAAATTTCTAGGTGGTATCTAGACCATAACTACATATCTGGTGAATGAAGAATAAAATTGTGCTGCTCATGGTTTAAACATAACGTATTCTCAGTGTGGGAAGAAAAGAACAACTGCATTTGCCTTGGCACAGGAACTTCTTGAAGATAAAGTTTCATGGGTTTCTCATGATCCCATATCTAGAAATAAAAATTCTTTCACAGCAGCATGAGTTCACAGAATCTTGAACTTCACAGGCTCTCCATGCTTCTCAAATGTTAATGTGCATAGAACAGCCTGGGCATGTTGGATTCTGATGCAGTAGGTCTGGGGTGGGAATCTAGATTTCATTTTTCTAATAGTCTTGTGATGCCAATGTTGCTGCTCCTTCAGTCCCCTCTTAAGGGCTTGTAGATAATGATGGAGCCAGACTAGGATTTAGAATGAGTAACACCAAGTGGCCAATGGCCCAAGAAAATTTTAGAAGTGGCATTAGTAAGACTGAATCACCTTCATAAAAGAAAGAAGGTATTTCCACAATGATATGACACTGGCAAATTTTGCTCTCTCCAGGTTACCTAAGTCCTAAAGGAAAGTCAAGAGGTAAAATATACATACACATCAAAGAGCCATTTTTCTTTAAGGAGTAAAAGTTCTTCTCTTGTTAATAAGCCTGTGATATTAACTTCTTTGTTCTTCACAAGTTTCTAGAACTTCCCTTAAAATATTTTGGTAATGAAGGTACTGCTTATTATGGTGTTAGTTTACTCTTTTAGTAGACAGCCTGATAAGTTACATAAATTATATAAAAAAACAGTACTGCTTTTTTAGCGGTAATTGCCATCATTGGCACTTCATTGTATTTTAAAACATCATTGTTTTTTAATGATAGTACTTGCCTATACCAAATGCCTTTTTTTCTTAACATCAAATGCTGTGTCACTTCCAAACTAGGCTGACTGGAGGCTTGTTTCTGCCATGTCTAGCATAAATGCCTTTAGATACACTATTTATTTTCTCTTTCATTTTTAAAGAGTTTGCATTTTTAATGACCCTAATTTATTGAAAGATAATTCCCAGTGGTGCAGTCAGCATTCATTATTAATGTTTCCTAGTCTAAGGCAGATGGGGTTGTGTAAACCTAAACATGTGATTAGCACAGTCCATCTGCACCGCATATATTCTCATGAGAATGACCTTCTATAATTCTCTGAAAACTCAATCATATGGATTTTCCTTAAGGAGACACACTTGGTGCTTAGACGAAAAAAAGTTGTGCTATTTTCATGGCAACTGGTACTAAAGTTTTTCCAAGCATCTTCCTTTAATTTTGAGCAAGGTAGGCAAAAGTGTGTCCATCTTGAGATAACTGGCATATATAACACTTTAAGCTGCCTACTGAAGAGCTTTATAGGGAAGTCACCTGGTCAGGTGAGCCCTGGAAACCTGCCCCTTTACGGCTCCTGCCACTCCCCAGGTGAACCAGCCAAACCGGAGACAAAGACTGAGATAGTAGCCTTGGCTCCCAAAACCACAGGACTCACACAAACTCATCCACACCCATGTCCTTCTCTATTTGTTTAGTCAACAGACTCTACTCCTATTTCCTCCTCCTACTTTTCCATTAATTTGGGCCTTGGCTCCTTGTTTTACTGGATCCCCTGCCTTATAACCTATCTTTCTTGGAAGAGCTTGTGCCTTCTTTCCAGGCTTGTATATTCTCTGTCATTTTGACAACTCTGCAAGGCCTGGTGAGCTACACTCTGGACAGCCAGGAACGGTCCCCTGCTTTTTCTGAAAGGGTCCAGTAGGGGACACCAAGGAAGAAGCCTAAAATGAAGGTACTGGATCCACAACTGAGTTCAGAGTTATTTACTCCAAAATGAAATAGCAATGCACAATGCAAACGGTTAGTTTATATGTTGGCTGGGTAGATATAAAACTCATGCAGTGAGGTGTGTAAAGCACCTCACTCAAGTGTGATGAACTTTAATGCATGTACACACCTGTGTAGTCATCATCCAGACTGAGATATAGAATGTTCCCTTGTCTCTTTTCATCCAACCCCCCCATTAAAGCTAAACACTTGGGGCACCTGGGTAGCGCAGTCAGTTCAATGTCCGACTCTTGGTTTTGGCTCAGGTCATGATCTCAAGGTCATGAGATCGAGGCCTGCGATGGGCTAAACACTCAGTGCAGAGTCTGCTTGAGATTCTTTCTCCCTCTGCCTCTCCAGCTCATTCTCTCACTCTCTCTCTCTCTAAAATAAACAAATCTTTAAAGCTAACCACTTTATTAACTTCCATCATCAACAATTTCTCCTTAAAAGCTAAGTTCTTATAACTCACCCAATCAGTCATTTTTGTGCTCATTGCACCAAGTAAAATGTCATAACATTCTTTGTCATTCACAATAGATTTAGCTTAACTATTATAATAAGCAATATTTAAGTAATAAATTATCTGCTCAATTCCAGCAAAATTGAAATTAAAAACTATACATAGCCTTCCACTAATTTATTGTACCATAAGCATTGCACTTTTGGATTATACAAATGGATGAAGCCCTTGGAGCCAGTTGGACTTGAGAACGTAGGAGATCCTGGATTCGAAAAGACATTAA
This sequence comes from Ailuropoda melanoleuca, assembly GCF_002007445.2. Taxonomy (NCBI): domain Eukaryota; kingdom Metazoa; phylum Chordata; class Mammalia; order Carnivora; family Ursidae; genus Ailuropoda; species Ailuropoda melanoleuca. The sequence goes on from NC_048231.1 coordinate 83,274,941, forward strand.
AGGAGCATATACTATATGTTATAAACTACCTGCAGTGGGATCTAGGGCAGTGTGCCTCATAAAAATAATTATTGAAGGATATGTAATATACAAAATGTAAGAACAATAATATTACAAATATTTACATTATGTTGGGGACATACAGGCCATAAATAGCTTTGTGACAACTCTTATTTGCCATCAAATAAGTTCTGGCACCACCAAAAATTACAAATAAAAACCTTTGGATTTGAAATTATGGATAAGAATTTGTGGACTTGTAGGTAATACATTACTTAAGGAACTTTTCTAGGTAAGTCAAGCCTTGCTCTCATAGTATGCCCTCCACAGAGCTTTCTAGGTAAACCAAGTATAAGAAGTGGTTGCTTCTTTTGAACTACTAGAGCATTTTTAGCTTATTTTTCACATATTGCTTTAAAATTTTTTTATAATGAAGTGTTCAATTATACAAAAGGTGGAGAATATAGTATAATAAATTCCCTTAAAGATATCACCCAACCTTAATAATAGCATTTTGTCAGTCTTGTTTCATCAATCCCCATTTTTTACCTAGAATAATTTTTAAAAGATTTATTTATTTTAGAGAGAGAGGGAGAGAGAGAGAGAGAGACAGTGTGCGGGGGGAGGAGGGACAGAGGGAGAGGAAGAGAGAAACTTTAGCAGGCCCTGTATGAAATGGGGAGCCCAATGCGGGGGTACATCCTAGGACCCTGACTGAGATCACAACTTGAGTTGAAACCAAGAGTCGGCCACTTAACAGACTGAGCCACCCGGGCGGCCTTCCCTAGAATAATTTAAAACAAACTCAACACATCATGATCCTGGCACCTCCCCTGTAAATACTTAACAACTTGTTGCTTATTAAATTACACTTACATGAGTAAATGTTTTGTCTCCATATTATAATGTAGACTCCGTAAGGGCAAACACTGTATCTTTTTCATTCTTGTTTCCCAATGAGCTCTTCTCAGAAGGAAATTCTATACAAAAACATAAATTAGATTCTTGATCAATGCATGGCATCAGACAACGGTTCTTAAACTTGAGTGTGTATCAAAAGCAACCGGAGGGTTTGTCAAAACACACAGTGCTGGGCCCCAACCCCAGAATTCCTGATTCAGTGGGCCTGGAGTGGGGCCCAAGTAGTCGCATTTCTAACAAATTCCCAGGTGGTGGTGGTGGTGGTGGGTAATGGTTATGATGATGATCTAGAACCACACTCCGAGAACACCTTCACTGGGACAAGGAAGGTGTTGACATTTCTAAACTATTAATCAATCAAACATTAATCATATGTGAGGGCTTGAAAGGAATACAGGGAGAAATAATCTTTATAAGCCCCTATTCTTGTGGAGCTTTTATTATATAAGAAGTACATAAAAAAGAAATACAGGAGAATTATTAAGAAACACAGGTGCTGGAGTCCCATATCAGAAGGATTTTATTTAATTAGCATAGAATAGGCATCTTTTTAAAAAATTTTTTAAATTTTTTTAATTTTTATTTTTCAGTGCTCCCAGGTAATCCCAATACGTATTTACATACTATCACACCAGGCCTTACTGAAGAGGTGAGATTAGAATTTGCCCTTGAGTTATGGAGAAGATTTGAATAGACAGCTTAAGTGGCAAGGGCCTTCCCACTTTCTGGGTTGGGGGTTGGAGTGGCATTATGTTCCAAATGCTTTTTCTGGTCTTTCCAAGACATTGAACTGTACATAAAAATATCCAAAAATATTCAGAGTTTGTATAACATAGTGTGTATCCCCTTTTTCTTGGATGAATCAACCTCTAAATCCTCAGATTTCCCATATATAAAATGGGAATAATAATTATACCTACATCATAGTATTGCTGAGACAATTAAATGATTTTAGTATATATATAACAAACCTTAGGACAATGCTTAGCAAATAAGTGATCAATGAATGCTAATTATTATTTATTGAACATCATCTATACACCAGGCAGGGAACCAGATGAGAATACTTCGCATTTGTATCCCTTTGGCTTTACAAAGCTGTTGTATATTTTCTATTACACTTCCTCCTTTCAGTGACCTTTGTGATAGGTAAAGAAAGTCTAATAACACCTACTTGACAGGAGAAAGTTGTTGAGTGACTTATTAAGAGTGCAAGAGTACTAGAACTCCAGTATTTCAAACTCCCAAAGTGTGCTCTTTCCTTCAATATAAATAAGCAACAAACAAAACAAACAAAAAACAAAAACAAAAGCAAAAAACTGTTGAAGAACCGAGGCATTTGCTCAGATCATTTGTGCACATACCCCACTATACCTAGACACATGTCCATAGGAATCTCAACAATCTTCCTTCTATCATTCCCAGGTTATCCATAAAGGGGACATTTAATTAGTGGATGATCTGTATTCTGCTTGGAGTTACATTTCTTTTTTTTTTTTTAAGATTTATTTATTTATTTATTTGAGAGACAGCAGAGAGAAAGAGAGAGGGCATGAGCCTGGAGGAGGGGCAGAGTGAGAGGGACAAGGAGACTCCCTGCTGAGCAGGGAGCCAAGGATGTGGGGCTGGATCCCAGGACTCTGAGATCATGACTGTAGCCTAAGGCAGGCAGATGCTTAACTGACTGAGCCACCCAGGTACCCCTGGAGATACATTTCTTATTCAGCTGTGTTTCTAGTCAAGGATTGTCAGGTAACTCCACTTGCTGGAGAGAACCTGCATGTAGGAAAAGTTCTTTCATTCTCTTAAGGAACATCCAGAAAGTGGAAAACCCAAAACTAAACAAGTTTGAACAAGAAAGTTTTCCTCTTCAACACACACATATAAAATGGAAAAGTTAATTTAACAATTAACATGTTCTTTCATGTAACAGGTACTTGGTGACATCTTATGTATATTATATTCTTGATCCGGACAATGCAAGGGTAGGAAAACAACAAGTATAATTGGAAAACACAAGTAATCATTAATAGAAACACAAAGCCTAAAACCTCCCAAAGTTTCCTCTACTGGTTTCTACAGGTGGGAACTGCAGTGAAGGATACAGCTCCTGGGTTAGATAATGTGGCCATTACTCTGTAACTGCTGGTAAATTTTCTGTATGACTGAAAACAGGTGTGTGGAAAATCTATTGTTATTACTACTGCTGCTGCTATTACTACTTTGGGTCTGATATCCTCCATTTGAGTTATGAGCTATTCTAAAAAAAGGTATTATGGCAGGGAACACGATTTTTGTGCATTTTAACAGTACTTGTTAGAAATTACTTTTAGTCCCAAACAACAGAAAACCTATTTGAGTTGATATATACAGAGGCTTATTTCACAAAATAAGAAATATAAGGTTAGGAACCAAGGCTGAATGTGGTTCAATAATACTATCAGGGATCCAAGTTCTTAATCCTGCCAATATCCTTAGAGTACAAGCCTTCATCCATTCGCTTGTCATCTTATGGTTCAATGATGGGTGCCATGCTTTCAAAGTTTTCTGGCAAGAAGTGAAATGAAGCAAAAAGCCAAAGGTACATGCCAGTTGAGCCTATTTTTTAAAGCCTTTCCAGAAGTCCCACCCAGCAGCTTCCAAGATTGTGACTTTAACAGGGTCTTCTTGGATTAGCATTGTCCAACTGAAATATAATGCAAGCCACAAATGGGAGCTAACACATGTAATTTTACATTTTCTAGTAGTCATGTTAAGAAAGTAAAAAAAGGGGAAATTAATTTCAATAACATATTTCATTTAACCAAAAATTTTTTGATGTGATTGATATTTTAAAAATCAAGATACATGTTTTACATTCTTTTTTTGTATTGTTTTCATACTCACTGTGTATCTCAATTTAGACTAGCCACCTTTCAAGTGCTCAATAGCCATATGTTACTGTCTTGGATAGGAAGCCTCAAACCAATCACCAAAGTGACTCAGGATAAATGAATTGGGATGGGCCAGCCAAATAGCAGGGTTTGCCTTCTTGACAGTAAGAAATATTTCATTTAAGGAATGAAATGACCTCAATTTAACCAAAATAAGTCCCATCCATGATAGCTCTACAACCCTTCAGACTAGGGATATTCTAATGTAGGACAAACTGTCTTTCAAAGACAAAACAATTCTCTCTCTATTAACGAAGCATTTATGATGCTTGTTATTTTTGAAGTTTCCCTCATTCAGCTTGATGTTCTTGACAATTTCCCCCGAGCAGGGTTATTTTAGGTGATGCTTATTTACAGTCCTTCTTTTACTGTGGTGGTTACTATAGCAGCCACAGCTATCATTTATCATCTAACTACAGTGTTCCCAAACATGCCCGCCCTTTGATGCTCACAGTGGCTGGGTTGCTCCAGATTTCACGTTATTGTCAGCGTTTAGGAAGGGACAACTTACTTTTCTCTACTTCCACTTAATTTTCTCTATTTTACATTTCCATCATTTTCAGTTTTCTTATTCCATCTTCCCTTGACTTCTTTTGTATTCTTTACATCTTCGCTTTAAAATTATCATTACCAGAGGCACCTGGCTGACTCAGTCCATGGAGCATGCAACTCTTGATCTAGGGGTTGTAAGTTCGAGCCCCACTTTGGATGTAGAGATCACTTAAAAATAAAATCTTAAAAAAAATAATAAAATTATAATTACCATACTTTAAAAGTGCACAAACTCATTTACAGCAAAGAAGTTTTGGTGATAAGATTTTTCTGAAAAAAGAGTGAAGAAAAATCCTCCAATGTCATAACCGTGAATAGGTAAAGACATACTAAGGTACAGTCCCTGCTGCTTTCAATTTAGTGTTCCAAACCTTTTCTGAGGACACTAAACATCTATTTATGGTGACTGTGAGGATAGAGATTAGTAAATTCCCTGTGGGACAGTAACTGTGCCAGCAGGCGTGGAGAGTGGCAAAGAATTCTGCAGAAGATCGAGGCCTAGACACACAAACAAAAATTACTCAGAAATAGAAAGCGTTCCTTAAGTGCGGAGGCCTCACATTTCCTGGGTCTCCCCCTCTTCTGCTTCTCCAGCCACCTGACCTGTATCCAGCTTTTAATCTCTCCTTCATCTTCTGCCTGCCTCTGCTCTCTGCCCACGATGGACCCAAACTCCCACCGTTCCTCTCGCCTCCTGGGGCTGGGAGACTGGTACCCGCGGATTTTCCCCGGCCCGCCCGCGCCTGCGCAGAGCCTCTTCTCGCGCGAACGCGCTGCCATCCCCCCTCGAGTACCCCGGCAATCCGGTGGATGCGGGGTCCGCCGTAAGCCAGCCCCCGCTCCTTTCGTGGAACAACGGGCGTCGCCTGGGTCTTCGGACTCCTTCTACTCTAAACGGCCCCTCTCGTATTCCTCGAGATCGCGTCCACATTGGCGCGCGCCCAGCCTCAAAACAGTAACCTCAAAGAAAGATCAAGGAAGGTCCTGAGGGGAAGGAACCCGGGCGCGCCCGCCGCGAAGTCGCGGCCGGAGCCCCGCCCCCAGACCGGCTTTCTGCCTTCGCATTGGTCCGCGCGCCCGTCAGTCTCCGCCCAAGCCGCGCCGGCCCGCCTCCCGGCTCCCTGGCTCACTACCCCGCTTGACTGGCTGCCTAGTCGGCTGTCGGCCGCCCAGGCTTGTCCGAACCTGAGCTGGTGCCGGCTCCGCGAAGCTCAGGGAAGAGGTGGGCCGGATTCGGCCTCAGCTGAGCATCGCCTGTGTGGGCGGCAGGGCCGCGGCCTCTCCGTCGGCAGCACCACCTGTCGCGGGGCCAGACTTAGGGTAAGGCTCCGCGCAGCGCGCGGTTGCAGGCGGCCTGGCGCCGCGGGGCCCGGGCGGGAGCTCCGGGAGCAGAGCGGGCGCCGCCCTTCTCCCGCCCGGTCAGCTGAGCCGATTGCGGACCCGCCGGCGGCTTTCGCGCGTGCGGCCGGCACAGACCCGCTTGGCGGATGGGCGGGGCGAAGTTGAAGGGAAGCGTCTCCTCGAGCCCGGGCTGAGGGCGGGGAAGCGGTCAGGTCGCGGCAGTCCCCAATACGGACGTCCGCGGCTTTTCCCCTGGCACGATGTTGAGGCGCGACTTCCCCGTTTCTCGACTCGCTGGTCCCAGTGCGGCCCCCTTTCCGCCCCGGAATGAGGTCCTGTGACTTCCAGACCACGAGCGTCGCTCCCTCCCGCGCCCTTTAAAGACCGATTTTGTGGCTTGACACCTTTTATCAAATCTCCTTCTGCAGGGATGAATTAATGACAGGAGTTAGGGTGTGTGTGTGTGTGTGTGTGTGTGTGCGCGCGCGCGTTTGTTCGTTCGTTCCTTCCTCGCTTTAAAGGAAGTTTGCTACAAGCTAGAAAGTTCGACGATTGGGTCAGTTCTGTCCATTCATGTGAAGTGGCATAAATAGACCAGAATTGGCAGGTGTTTCTTTGTCACTGGTAATAACCACCTCTGCTTGTGTGGTGGTGGTGTTACATTTGCGGCCCTGGATTTGACTTTCTTTCGTGTTTACGAAAATTCTAGAAAATGTGTTGCCTTTTGATGAGAAGCATAATCAAAATAATACATCTTAAAGTAGTGCTTCCTTACAAAATGCGTTATCTCCTTATCTGCTTGATTTACTTTCCTAATGCCTGTGGCAGTCACTTCTAAGCAGAATAGTTAATAGCATTGTTGTTTCCTTTAGTGTTGCAATTGGTAACAATAGAAGCACGTATTAATTGTCGGTTATGGGCTGGACATTGTTCTGTACATGAATCATCTCAAAATAACTCTTTGAGGTTGGTACTGTTATTTCCACTTAACAAATGAAGAAACTAAGGCTTAAGAAGGTTAAGTAACTTGCGCAAGATCACAGATTTTAGGTGGCCAGGTCTGGACTGGAATTCAGGCAATTTAACATAACAGCTCAGCCCCCTCTTATCCCTGTCACTCCTTAAGCCTTGTTCATGTTGTTAAATTAATTGCAATGTTGTACTCATGAATTTTAATCTTAATCTTTACTCATGGATTTATTCTTTAGCTTCCAGGCATCCTGGAAGTTAGAGAAGAAATAGTTGCCCACACTTCTCCCTCCCCACCGTCCCCCATGTGTGTATTTGCGTGTGTATGTATACACATATCACACACTGACAAAATATAGATAAATATATAATCTATTGTGTAACTACTAAAACAAATTGAGTTAAATGTTACTATGTTACATGGTCTGCAGAAATACAGAAAAAACAGTTTAACTCTTGTCTTCTAATGTTGGACCTTTAATTAGCTTTGAACTTTGATTTGCAATCTGTATTTGACTCTTTTATGGTAGTTATAAAGTCTTAATTAAAAGTTAGGCATAGAGCCCAGATATGCTGATAGAACTTTTATTATTTATTAAGGAAATATTGAGCTATGCTTTTGTAGAAGTTCTTCATTCTCTTGAGAATTAAATATACTCTTGCTTGGTACTTACTCCTGAGAAAGAACTGTTTATAGGTTTCAGCCTTACAAGGCGTTTATGTATGTTTTTGTCTTTTATAATACACTTGCTATGGAAACACATTAAAAATTCATAAAAGAAAAACTTATTTACCATTTGAGAATTTCTTTTGCAAATTAACTCCTATAATGCTGCTCATGCATAACTTGTATTTAATTTCCTATAACAACAAGCTATTCTAAACTATATTAAATTTTATATTAAGTGAAACTAAAATAAATTATAATTAACTTTGGTGAATTTTCGGCAAACTTAGTCATATTTTATTTTATAAGTAGGCTCCACACCCAATTCAGGGCTTGAACTCACAACCCTAAGAATGAAACCTGAGCTGAAATCAAGAGTCAGATACTTCACTAACAGAGCCACCCAGCCACCCCAAACTTAGTTGTATTTTAAAACAAATAATAACTGAAACCTATGGTTGTTTACTGAGGATCAATTTTAGAAGGTGGACAAAATTCATACTATCAAAATCACTCTATGTTTGATTTTCTAAAAATCTATTTTATAAAAAGTTAACTTTTATTTTAAAGTCACCATTTTGATTATATGGCTGTATATTTTCTTTGATCAATACATACAAATTTCAAAAGTAATGAAAAATACTATATTGATTCTGTAGATGTTGTTCAGAATGACACTGATGTTGCCTGGATCTGTATACCATCCAAATTCTCATTACTGACCTAGAGATTTAATTTGAAATAGTTTAAATAAATGCTAACCATGACTATCCTTATAGCCTCTTAATAAGGATTTCACAGATGTTGATGCAGAAACTAACAGGCATTCAGAAGACACCTGACTACCTTGGTCTATTACGACTACTAATAGTGCTTAGATAACTAACATGTATAGAGCACTTAGAGGGCACTGTGATAAGCATCTTACGTGGATTATCTAATTTAAATCTTAAAATGGCCCTGTTTAGTAGGTCCTGTTGTTTATCATCCCCATTTGAGTGATGAGAAAACTGCAACAGACTTATTCAAAATCAGAGTTAGCATTGGCCAAGCCAGGATTTAAATCCAGTAGTCTGATTCCAGAGCTTGCCTTTGACTACTCTGCTAAACTGCCTGGATATGGATTTTATTGAATAAAGTTTCATGTCAAGTAGTCAAGCTTTTTATGATGATGATAAAGCTCTTAATTGCTTGATACTTTATAAATATCATCATTACTACACAGCTCTGCAGAATAGAGTTTCCCCTCCCCTGTTTCATTGATGAGAAAAGTGAGACTTTTAAGGCAGTCCCCAGACTTTTGGACTTGATGGGCAGGTGTGTATAGGGGAACAATTGGGACCAGACATAGACTGCCAACTTTTCATTCTTTCAAGGTTAAGGACCCTTTTAAGAACTATTGCAATCCACCATCCCTGTCTTTTCATAAAAAAAAAGACATTTTTATCACCAAAAAGGTTGGAAGATCATAATTAGAACAGGAAAGCAAAGAGAATAAATTTTGTTTTATGAACAACTATATTGCATTTGGCCACACATCAGTGAAAAATGTGTTCCAGGCTAACACCATTTCAGAGACCATTTGGGAATGCCTGGGTGACACACTGAATCCAAAGCGGTGATGAGCCGAGTCCAGATTCAGACTCCAGTCTGACTGCAGAGCTTGTGCTCAATGCACCCAGTCATGACCTCTAATTTCTGTCTCCCTTGCATTGACCTCCTTTAACCCCAAGTAGGGGGCCAGGGAGAGTAGTCTCCAGCAGCCAGTGGCCTAGCAGTTTCTGGCCCAGTCCCGTTTGTAAACACCAGAGAGTAAGTTCCAGGGCAAGGCCATGGGAATCACACACCAGGAGGAGAAACCAGAGGCATATCTCAGTTTCCCAGAAACTGTCAGGTAAGCAGGCAGCTTGATTTTACATATTAATTAAAAATTAGAAGCCCTGCCTTTTGGTTCCTTTTTGTACTTCACTCATTCTTAGAGTTTTCCTTCCATCACACCTGCATAACATAACATTTTATCTTGTTGCTTCTCATTGTTCTCATTTCTGGTATTGAAGCCTCCCTGTCTATCTCTTAGTGCTTGGTTCTAATTTGGGCAGATTTTTTGTCCTTAATATTTTTTTAACTTGTGAGCACTGTTTTACAGACAATATTAAAATTACTTTATATTTTATTTTACTCTCTCACGCTTACTAATAAAGTAATTTCAGTGATAAAACATTCTGTAATTATAATACTTTTTTGCATATAGTCTCATTTGATCATCATAAATATATGTAAAGTAGATTTGACAAGTAGTGTTATCTTTATTTAACAGACTAAATTCAGTATTGGATAGAAGCAAAACTTTTTTTTTTTTAAAGATTTTATTTATTTTATTTGAGAGAGAGAGAGACAGCCAACGAGAGAGGGAACACAAGCAGGGGGAGTGGGAGAGGAAGAAGCAGACTCCCAGTGGAAGAGCCCGACGTGGGGTTCGATCCCAGAACTCCGGGATCACTCCCTGAGCCAAAGGCAGACGCTTAACAGCTGAGCCACCCAGGCACCCTGGATAGAAGCAAAACTTTAACCAGGAGTTGAAAATAGATTTCATATATTAGAATGCTGCTCTTAACTACTGAAAGGGAAAACTTTAATTTTCCTTACCTGCAATCTCAATTCTTCTGGTCACTAAACCTGGGATTTTTTTTCCCCCACACCCAGTAATTCTCCAATTCTCAGCAAATGCTGACTGGGTTTGCTTTAATTTAACTTAATTCTAACACTGTTCATACGAAGATAGCTTCAGATCCCATAGGTTAAGGGTTCAATCCCAAAAGACTGCCCCTACGTGAGATGCCAGTTACGAGTCCCAGGTTGTGACCCACACTTCTGACCAACTCTCTATAAATTGAGGCTTCCCACAACCCCCTCCTGTTTTGAAGATTTGCTATAATGTCACACAGAACTCAGAGAAATACTTCACTTACATTTGCTGGTTTATTTTAAAGGGATGCAAGTCAGGAACAGATGGAAGGGATACATAGAACTAGGTATTGATGGGGTGGGGGGTGGGGAGACATAGAGCTTCCTTGCCTTCCCTGGGTGTGCCACTCCCCCCAGTACCTAATGTGTTCTCCAACATGAAAGCTCTTCAGATCTTGTTTAACCAACTGAGCTACCCAGGCACCCCTCAGATCTCCTTGTTAAAGAGTCTTCAGCCCCTGCCCACTTCCTTTTCTGGAGGCTCTGGAGTGGGGCAGAAAGTTCCTACTCTCTAATCACTTGGTGTTTCTGGTGACCAGCTCTGTCTGAGGCTTTATAGTGGTCAGCCCTAGGTCACCTCATTAGCATATATTCAAGCGTGATCAAAAGTGACTTCTTATGAATAACAAAAAAATACTCCTATCATTCAGGAAATTCCAAGGATTTTTAGGAGCTCTGTGCCAGAACTTGGGGACAAAAACCAAATATATTTCTTTTTTTTTTTTTTGAGATTTTATTTATTTATTTATTTAGGTGGGGGCAGAGGGAGAGCTAGAGGCAGTGAATCTCAAGCAGACTCTGCACGCCTGTCTTGGGGCTTGACCTCAGGATCCTGAGATCATGACCTGAGTGGAAATCAAGAGTCAGACATTTAACTGACTGAGCCACCCAGGCACCCCCCCCAATATATTTCTGATTATACCACAAGTACTGATTACAAAATGAAAATTTTTTCAGATTGTCTTTGATGTAAAGTAAAAAGTATTCCATACTATATCTTAGATTTGCCTACCTCACCAATATACTGCAATACTAATCCAGTCTTTTGGTACCAAAGTTTTGATTTTGACAAATAATGCTGTCTCTCCTGGAAGAACCACATGAACACATAATCAATGCTACCATTTCAATCTTTTTAAAATTTATTTTGAGATGATTTGAAAGGCTTTGGTTGCATATATCATACTTCCTGGCTCCTTAATACTTCACTTTGTTTTCAGAACAAGGATATCTCTTCCATACGGTTATCAAATACAGAAAATTTAACATTTTACAGTACTTTTATTTAAGCTACAATATATCTTCCAGTTTTGCCAGTTGTCCCAATAAGTGTCCTTGATAGCATTTTTTAAATTCAGGTTTACTGTTTGTCTTTCACTAACATTTTAAAGTGACCCAATTATTTTGTTGTATATCTCTCATAATTCTTTGTTATTATTATTATTATTGAAGTATATTTGGTGTATGACATTGTATAAATTTAAGGTATATAACATTAATTTGATATATTTATATATTGTAATATGATTGCCATTGTAGTGATAATTATCACCTCTCATGCTTTATAATTATCATTTCTTTTTAGTGGTTAGAACAATTAAGATCAGTCTCTTAGAAAGTGTGATGATTATAGTACAACATTGTTGTCTATATTCACTATACTATGCATTAGATATTTAGGAATTATTATTTCTTAGGACTCTCACTGCAGGTTTATACCTTTAAACATCTGTCCTATCCTCCCACCCTGCAGTCCCCATCTCTCATGATTCTTGATGTCCTTATAATCATATAGATTTTTTGTTTTTGTGGCCACATTTGTGCACCACATTTATATGAAATATCCAGAATAGGTAAATCCATAAAGACAGAAAGCAGGTTGGTGGTTGTGGGCACTGGAGGAAGGGGAAGAACTGTTTAATGGGGTAGTGTTTCCTTCTGGGATAGTGAAGATGTTTTGGAACTAGATCGAGATAGGTTGCACAACATTATGGATTTTCTAAATCCCTCTGAATTGTTCACTTTAAAATGGCAAGTTTTATGTGAATTCACTTCCATAAAAATTAACTTAAAAATAATCCCACTGTAATGGTTTGCTGTACCCCATATACAAACCTGGATTTCTAAGCAAATAAAAATTCCAGTAAAAACTTATTGTGGTATAATTGCAGTGATTTGTAATGATTAAGATAAATGGGCTTTGCAAATTGATTTTGGGTAGCAGAATTGATATGCAGAAGAATCTATTATAGTCCCATTTTAAATATTTAATGTGTAATGTATTATGTAGAGTTTCCAATTTGGAAAAATTCCCATGTGTTTGTGATGGTTGTGAAAGGGCAAAAACGTGTTTTCTAGCCAATTTGCATGTTTTTTAAAATATTAAATAACAGAATTTTTGAAAACAAAAAAATTTTAGTACATTATATTTAAACACTGACTATATTAGTACATTAAAATTCCACAGCTAGATTAAGAATTTGAATAGCTTCTCTTCCTCTGAATGTTTATGCTCCAGGCTTCTCTGTTACTTTTCCACCTTCAACCTAAACTCCTATTTGCATTACATGGACCACATGTCTTTGTTTACTAGATGTTACCTTGTTTCTTAATCTCTGGATTTCTTTCTTTCTCTCATAATCAGGAGATACATACCTTGCCACACTTGTGGTTTAGAAAAAGAATAAATGTTTATCACACTGTAGTATACAGTATATACAAAATAGCAGTAATTATTAACCAGGGATTTGGAGTATTGTCAGGAAAAGTCAAGTCATTGTCTTCACCCAATCCTTACTTTTTTACAATGGTTACAACCTTATAGAAACATAAATGTACTTTGATAAAGCTTTTTTAGGTGTGGAAAATTAAGCTTTCTCTGTCTGCTTTTGAAAACTGATACCTGATGTGCATGCAGTTCTATAATATGTTTCTCATCCTTTATTTGCTTCTTTTTCCCCAGGTGAAAAGAAAGATGTTGTCCCGGTTAAGAATAGTTGCTACGCCCTATACTCTAGTATGTCGTCGTATGCACATAAAAGAAAAAGGCAAGACACTCATGTTGAACCCAAGAACAAACAAGGTTAGTAACATTAATACTAACATAACATTTTCTCTCTTCCTGGTAAAGATTTGATATATTTTAGACTGATAAAGTATGACCTTTTTTTATTTGATAGCTTTATACTAAAACTATTCAGAGGTATTTGCTTTTTCTGCATGACTTTACACTTTTCTCCACATGGCAAGAATCATGACTGCTTTATGGCTCCCAGTTTCACCCCTGGCAACTTCTACCACCAGAAAAAGATAGACTTTGTTTCCTAGTTTCAGCTCAAAAACTTCCCTAGAATAGCAGTCTGGCCAAGACTTTTGGCCGGTGTAAGATATTTAGATTTACCCAGCTCAAATCCAGTTGAGCCCTTGGAAGATGGGGTTAAAATTGTAGAATGAAATTTTGTCTAATGTCCACACTTCCACCAGCTTTTTGGACACAAATCATCGCACACAAGTGCTTTTGCCCGTTAATCTCACAGTACTGCTTCAAAGTGGAGAGACTTCTGACCCCTCATTATGCTCTTGGGGCAGAAGTGATGGGCATTATCTAGTCTTGCCTTTATTCCGTGTCCAAGCTGTGTCCAGTGGACAAGTCCCTCTCTGTTTTCTAGTGGTGATAATAATTAGTAAGTACACATGCTTCTAGAAAGAGACGTCTTACCGAAAGCTTTTAAGAGGATACATTGGCTCATTGTAATGTGTGAAATTTAACTCTTGGGAATAATGCATTCAGATGAAGGCGTGATTTCTTTTAAAACAACGGTCATCAGAAATTTGCCAATCCTATTTGTTTCGCATGATGGGGGTTGAGGATAACTACTTGTACAGTATGATATATTTTCAAAACACATCAGGCCTACAAAGGGAAATTAACTGGGAATCATCCAGAGTGCCTTATCTTTGCATTTTTGGTACCTTGGACAGAGTGAGAATTCAGCAGGCAGTAGTGAGTTAAATGAAGCTTAAAGAGGTGTATTCTAATCCTCTCTTGTTTTTGCCTCGCTTCCCCATATCTTGCTTAATCTTCAAGATGCAACTCATTCAAAATCCAGTTCTCCTGTAGAGCCTTTTCTTACACCATAGACTGGAATAATCTCTCCCTTCTATGAAACCCTGTAGCAGTTTTTATCTTCCTGTTCCTATGGCAAGTAATCGATATCTGTTGCTGTGTGCTTCCTTTCATGTCTTAAGTTGTCATTGAAGTAATTGTTGGTATTTATGTTTCCATGAATTTATATTTCTTAACTATATTTCAGGTTCCTTTGGGGCAGGGACCATTCAAAATATTGTATTTTTTTACAATGCCATGGGTATAGTAAATATTTGCTAATTATGTTGGTTTTATTTTATTTTTATCCTTACAGAAACTATTTAAAATGTACTATGAGGGAATTATGAGAAATTTATAAAGTACATTAAGTGTCAAATTAATTTTAAGGAGGGTAGTCTAAAATGCATTACAGTACTTCTGTAAAGAAAATAAAATCTAATGCTCTGGCCCTCTGAAATCTCTAAGGTTGGGTAGCATCCGTAAGGTTACCTCATTGAAAGATCATTTTTGGAAACCCCTTAAGCATCAGGAATAGTTTTTCGTTATGTGTTCAAGAAGGAACGTAGACTAGTGATTCCTGATTTGAGGGTCATGAACTCCTTGGGAGCTTAAAAGAAATCAGGTTTGTGCTTCAAACGTTGTAGGCTAAATGTTTTAAGAGTATGTTGCTATCATTAATAAAAGAGTAATTTTAGGCGGTATTGAATTCTTTTAAGATTGTCTTTTAAGATGTCTGTAATCACTGTCTACTAAAGGCAGACCTGTTACTATGTCTTTAAGACTTTTTCATTGTGGTAAATAGTGTACAGTTTACAGTTGTAATGGTTTAAAAGTGTATAGGTCAGTGACATTAAGTACATTCAGTGTGTGCATCCATCACCTGAAATGGAAACCAGATACCATTCTGCAGTCACTCCCCCTCCCCCTTCTCAGCTCCTGGCAACCATGAATCTGTTTTCTCTTCCTATAGATTTGCTTATTCTGGTATGAATATGAAATTCTTTATGAAATATTTTAAAAGTCCTTATACTTTAAGGACTAGGTTATAAGCAGGAGTTTCAGTGTGAATTTGGATTTACTAGCCATGAAACTTTGACTCTTCATTTAACCTCTCCAGACCTCAGTTTTCTCATTTAAATCATGTAGGTAATACAGCATTTTGAAGTATTCAAAAGGCTGTGCAAGTGGAAGATTGGATTTCCCCTTTTCTCCTCATGCTCATTTGGTAAACTTTTTAGATAATTTTTTGAAACTCAACACTGCATCCTTTCCTGTAGGAAGTATGCACTTTCTAGTTTGTACCTGGAGCTGTGGTTTTATGGTTCTTAATTCTGCGAGGGTTTTTGTTTGTTTTTATTTTAACTTCCCCTGGCTAGATGTCTAATAGTAAACTAATTCAAATTTTTCTTATTATTTGCATAAATAATAAGAATTATATTATGACTAATAAAAGAAAGAAAAATCACATTCCTACCATCCCAGTATATCATCTGTTTTTATTTTGTCAAATCCCCTTAAAAGTATATTTACTTTGAAGAGCATAGGATACAATTTTATATGCCATTTTACTACTGGGAAGAGTATATTATAAATAATGTCCATGATGGTTCATAAGCCTTCTATATATGGCTGCATCATAGTCCAATAGGTAGATTTGGAATCATAGAGATTGAAGAGAGACCCAGCTTGACCCTTCCAGGCTGCGTAATCTTCAGTGTAGATGTAACCAATTTGGATCCCAGTTTCTTCATCTAAACTGATATGGAGGAAAAGGAAAATTGTAAAGCTACTTTAGGCACTGTAAATTCTATGTAAGTGTGAGTTGCTTCTTTCAGGGGATGTTTTATAATTTAGTTAGCCATGATGCTATTGTTGAATATTGTTTTCAGTCTTGACATTATGAATCATTAGTTACTAGTTATCAGTTATCAGTATTTGGTAACTTCCTAATTCCTGACAGTTTATTCTAATTGCACTTGGAGGGAAACGAATAGAAGGGGACTTTTCTTTCTTCCCAGTATTCAAATGTAGTTAACGGATTTTTATCAATATTGGCTTAGTAAAGAAACTGGGTGTGTCTAAAGGAAAATAGCACAGGGGATCTTTCAGGATTAGCCAAAGGAGGCACACTTACCACTATGTTAATTGGGAGGGCATTGCTGTGGCATAGATGAGAAAAGGGCAGACATGGTGGAACAGGTGGCCCGGGGAAATGGGCAGAGGTGGAGAAGTGGACTGTTAAAGGTGTTCATTTGAAGCTAATGTCATCTTTGTGGGGCTTGCTTCACTTGTTAATACCAGGCTAGCAAATTTAAGCATTTGATCAACTATTAACATAAATACTTAATATATAAAATTGTTTTTTAAATCATTTTAACTTCTACTCTGCATTATAAATAAAATGCTTTCTTTTTTAACTTTTTTTTTAGGTAGGCTCCACGCCCAACGTGGGGCTTGAACTCATGACCCTGAGATCAATACCCAAGCCGAGATCAAGAGTTGGGACAGCAGGGGCACCTGAGTGGCTTAGTTGGTTAAGCATCTGACTCTTGATTTCACCTCAGGTCATGATCTTGGGGTCGTAAGATGGAGCCCCACGTCGGGCTCTGCACTCAGCTCAGAGTCTGATTGAGATTCTCCCTCTCCTTCTGTCCCTCCCACTGCTCGTGCTCTCTCTCTTTCTCTCAAGAAATAAATAAATAAAATCTAAAGTGTTGGTCACCTAACTGACTGAGCTGCCCAGGCACCCCAAATAAAACGCTTTTGAGTGTCCCTTAAGCCTAAATAGGAGATAGGCAGTGACACCTTGTGTAGCCAACTTATTTATCTTTGGCAGTAGGGTAGGTAAAGCACCTTTAAGTGAACTAATTAGTTCATTTAAATCTAAAGTTTAGGGGTGCCTAGCTGGCTTAGCATACGACTCTTGATCTCAGGGTCATGAGTTCATGCCCCGCAGTGGGTGCAGAGATCACTTAAATAAATAAATGAATGATTTTAAAAAATAAATGAAGTTTAGCTTTTCCACTTTAGCCTTGTACTAGAGTGGGAAAAGGAAGTAAGGGTGACAGTTTGGGTTTTACCTCTTTTATATATCCTAGCCTTAGGTGAAATCTTACAAGGAGAAATATGAGTTGCAAAGATTTAGTAATTTCAGTCTTCTCCCTTTTTTTCCTTTTCCAGTATAGCTAAAGGTTTATCAATTTTGTACATATTTTCAAAGAACCAACTCTTGGGTTCACTGTTTATTTTTCTAGTTTTTTTTCTGTTTTCTATTTCATTTATTTTCACTCTGATATTTTGTATTTCTTTCCCTTCCTTTTTGCTTCAGGTTTAGTTTGCTCTTTCCCCCACTACTTTCCTAAGGTAGAAGTTTAGATTATTGATTTGTGATCTTTCTACCTTTTTAACGTGGACATTTATGGCTATAAATTTTCCAGTAGGCATTGCTTTCACTTCATCCCCATAAGCTTTGGTATGTGTGTTTTAATTCATCTCCAAGTATCTCCTAATTTCCTTTGTGATTTCTTCTTTGGTCAGTTGGTCATTTAGGAGTGTGTTGTTTAAAATCCATATATTTGTGAATTCCCCAAATTTCCTTGTATTATTGATTTTTGATCTCATTGCATTATGGTTAGAGATCTTATTTGGATTATTTAAATCCATTTGAATTTATTGAGACTTGTTTTATGGTTTAACATATGTCCTGGAGAATATTCCACGTGCACTCGGTTTGAAGGATGTGTATCCTGTTGCTGTTGCATGGAGTGTGTCAGACATGTCTGTCACGTCTAGTCGCTTTACAGTGTTGTTCAGGTCTTCTGTTTGCTTCTGAGTTTCTATGTAGTTGTTTTCTCCATTCTTGGAAGTGAGGTATTGAAGTCTCCAACTTGTCTTTCTTCATAGATTCTGTCAGTTTTTGCTTCATGTATTCTGGGCCTTTTTCACAGATGCAAAAATATTTGTAATTGTTACACCTTCTTAATGGATTGACCTTTTTATCATTATAAAATGTCCCTCTCTTTGAACAATGTGTATTTCACAATCTATTTTGTTATTAATTTAGTCATTCCAGTTCTCTTTGGGTTACCGTTTACATGGTATATCTTTTTCCATCCTTTTACTTTCTACTTAATTGTGTTTTGAATCAAAGTGTGTCTCCTGTAGACAGCATAAAATTGGATCATGTTCTCCATCTTGCCAATCCATGCCTTTTTATTGTAGATTTTAATTAATTTACATTATATAATGGTTGATAAGATACAGTTTATGTCTGTCATTTTGGTGTTGGTTTTCTAAAGGTCTTGTCTTTTTTGTTCCTCTATTTCTCCATTGTTCCCCTCCTTTGTGTTAAATTGATATTTTCTAGTATACCATTCTCATTCCCTTGTCATTTCTTCTACTGCCTTTTTCTGAGTTATTTTCTTAGTGGTTTGCCCTGGGGATTATAATTACCATCTTTATAACAGTCTGATTCAGATTGATTCCAACTTAATTTTAATAGTACATAGAAACTGTTTCTGTATAGTTCCAGCCTTTCCCTTTGTCTGCTTTGTCATAAAAGTTACATGTTTATACACTGTATGACCATCAATACAGATTTATAATTATTTCTTTATGTAGTTGTCTTTTAAGTCAAGTAGGAGAGATGAAGAGCTATAAACAAAAAAAATATATTTATACTGACTTTTATATTTACCTATATGGTGATCTTACCTGTGTTCTTTATTTCTTCATGTAGATTTGAGTTACTGTCTAGTGTCTTTATTTCAGCCTAAAGGACTCCCTTTGATATTCCTTGTTAGACAGGCCTGCCAACAATGAGTTCTCTATTTTTATTTGAAAATATCTTAATTTCTTCTTCGTTTTTGGATAATTTTGTAAGGATTTAGAAATTCTTGGTTGACAGGTTTTTTTTTTTCTTCAGCACTATATGTCATCCTACTGCCTATGGCCTCTGTGGTTTCTGTTAAGAAATTAGCTGTTCCTCTTTTTCAGGATCCCCTGTACATGATGAGTGACTTCTCTCTGCTTTCAAGTTTCTTCTTTTGTCTTTTAACAGTTTGAATATGATGTGTCTAGGTGTAGATCTCTTTGAGTTTTTTTCTGATTGGAGCTGTTGAGCTTCTAGGATGTGTGTTTCTTCTAGGGGTAATGTTTCTCATTGATTTGAGAAGCTTTTGGTCATTATTTCTTCAAATATTCTTTTGTCCTTTTCTCTCTTTGCCTTTTGGGACTCCTGTTAGGCATACGTTGGCACAGTTGAATGTATCCCACAGGTCTCTGAGGCTCTGTTCATATTTACTCATTGCTTTTTCTTTCTGTTTCTCAGACTGGATAATCTCAATTGACTTTTCTTTATGTTTGCCGATCCTTTCTTCCACCTGCTCAAATCTGCTGTTCAGCCCCTCTGAATTTTTTTATTTCAGTTATTGTATTTTGAATTCCAGAATTTCTACATTTGGTTCTTTTTTATATGTTTTCATTGATATTCTGTAGTTAGTGGGATATCATTCTTGTACTTCCCTTTAGTTCTTTAGATGTGATGTCTTTTAGTACTTTGAACATATTTAAAATACCTAAAGTCTTTGTTTAGTTAGTATAATGGTTGACCTTCCTCAGGGACAGTTTCTATTAACTACCCTTTTTCCTGTGTATGAGCCAGCTTTGTCTTTTTGCATGTCTTACAATTTTTTGTTGAGAACTGGACATATTCAATAATGTCGCTGTTCTGGAAACCAGATATTCCTCCCAGGGTTTGTCGTATTGCTGTTGTCTATTTAGTGACATTTCTGAACTACTTCTTTTAATGTGTGTAAAGTACAATTGAACTATTTTTTAAAAGTTTTTATTCTTGTTTTGATATGCCCACTAAAGTCTGCTTTGTTAGCTTAGTGGTCAACTAATGATTAGATGGAGACTTAAATACCTAAGGGCTCTGTGTACATGTTGGGGCATGCCTTTAGTACTCAGGCAGTTTACAACTACACATCAACCCTACACAGAGCCTCAAGGTTAACCAGAGGTGGGAGCTAAGGGCCTTACCAAGTCTTTTCTAGACTTGCCTATAGCTCATGGTGACTATCTAGAATCTTAGGAATATGTCAAGCTTTCAAATTCCCATCTACCCTGTGGACATTTTGTTCCTCAGCTTTTCCTTTGCAGCTTTTTGGTTAGTCTATTGTTTACCTCAGCTGTTATCCACTGCCTCAGACAGCTGCCATGTTAAATAATTACCTCTGATTGTTTTCAACAAGCTCTTCTGGAGAAAAAGCTGTTCACACGGGGTGAACTCCAAATCTGATTAAATAAAGACAGCCTTGCAAGTGGGGTCTTCCACCAAACCACCAGACAGGTCAAATAATGGCAAATTTCCTGAGTATGGGGCTTTAGAATTATCTCCAGCCTCCCTTTAGTAGCTGCCAGGCTCTGTTTTTCAAAGTGATTGTTTCATAGTGATTGCTATTTTCTAGGCTACAGGGGGCTGAGGAGGGAAACATAGGAATAAGGCAAATAAAAATGTCATGAAGCTTGCTGTTCTTATGAGAATTCAGCTGTTTTTCTTGAATAAAATGTTCCCTGATTGCTGAAGCCTTTGGTTAGTTTCCAGAATTCTGAAGAAGTTTATTCTGATCACTTGGCCAGTGTTCTTATTGCTTTTATGGAGGAAAAGATTTGGGAAGTCCTTACTCTGGCATTTTCACTGACATCACTTCTATGAAAAGAATTTAACACACAACTGAGTATCAGAAATTGGAAAAGATTTTCTTATGACATAGGTTAATGTCCTAAGTATCATTGCTTCCTTTGCCTTCTTTAGCTCAGCCTTACCTCTTTCTAGCAAGGGTAGCTTCTGTCATCACTTTGGTCTGTGTTCTTTCAAGCTGTATTCTGTTAATTTCATTTCTAATGTATGCATGCAACTGTGTATAATATGTACTTTATGGGGGTTTTCTGGACATAACAGTCAACAGTGAGTGTGTTTGATTTGCAGCTTGCTTTATTTTCTTAACTATGTGTCTGGGAGATACTTCTACATAATTGGAGATCTGTGTTTAAGTGTATGGTATTTCATGGTATGGAAATACCATGGGTTCCTTAACTGTTCCATAATTGATGGGCTTTTAGTTAGTTTGTAATAGTCAAGAGAACTAGAAACAGTACTATAACTAATTTTTTTGTATATGCCTCCTTATTTTATGTATGAATATTTCTCTAAGATGGCTGTCTAGAAGTAGTGTATGTGCATTCAAATTTAAAAATATTTTTAAGTTGTCTTCTAAAAAACTAAA
This sequence comes from Ailuropoda melanoleuca, assembly GCF_002007445.2. NCBI lineage: Eukaryota > Metazoa > Chordata > Mammalia > Carnivora > Ursidae > Ailuropoda > Ailuropoda melanoleuca. The sequence goes on from NC_048231.1 coordinate 83,296,466, forward strand.
ACCTGTTTACATTTCCAGCAATGGTATGTGAGAGTAACTCTTTTACCACACCCTTACCAATACTAGAGATGATCAGTCTTACAAATTTTTGACGGTCTGGGCAAAATGATATCTTAACGATTTTTTAAAAAATTTACATTTAAATTACATTTTGCAGGATAGCACCATTGCAACCTCAGTAAGCAATAATTTTTCATCTTTTTCTCCTTTTTAGGGAATGGCATTTACATTACAAGAACGACAAATGCTTGGTCTTCAAGGACTTCTACCTCCCAAAATAGAGACACAAGATATTCAAGCTTTACGATTCCATAGAAACGTGAAAAAATTGAATGGCCCTTTGGAAAAGTAAGAGTTGATTAGATGTTTAGTTCTTTATTGATGCTCTGATGAGAAAAATTAGGAGCATTATGGTTATTATTGTGTAAGAAATATGCAGTCTTATAACGAAGTTTGCGTTTTAGGCAGTTAACTATTATTTTTATAGTGATTATGTTTCCTTTATTTCACCAAATACTTGTGTTCACTATTGTAAAATTTAGCAGAAATCTGTTTTTTAAGCTTAAAATCAGAGAGCATTTCAGCCTTCAATGGACTGTTAGAAGCAGAGTATCATCTGATTTGTACCCTTTCTATTCAACAACCTTTTTTAATCCTGTATTTTGTGTGTGCCACTGTACTAGCCACTGAGGTTGTAAAGTAGGTAAAAGATAGCTGACAATTTAATATATCGTCCAATCCAGGAAAGTGAAAAAGAGAAATAATTGAAACTGTCCCAGGCAAACTAGAATGTATTGCCACCCCAGTAACACCCAGCCCTGCCTTCTAGAAGTTTATCAGTAGTTATATTGTGATCATCATTGTACTCTGTATGGCATTGTGCAGAACAGTGAGAAAAAGGAATATGCAGAGGATATTCTGAAAGCACAAATAGGGCTCCTAGCCAAACTTAGGGAGTCCATTAAAGCTTCCTAGAGGAAGTGATACCTGAGCTGATTTTTAAACAGTATGTTACAGGTGGCAGGTAAAATGAGAAAGAAGGGCAAGGTATTCTGCATAGAGGGATCAGTCTGAATGCAGAATTAAAAATACCTTTTTGGGTTTGTTAAGTACAAGAGATTGTTTGATGACAGGTGAGAGTGGTTTCTTTGATCTGATGGGGCAAAAGGAAGAGTACAATAGACTGAGAAATGATTGAGACGAAAGGAAATGCGGACTCTTTCAAGAAGTTAGGTAAGGGGATAGGAAAGATCCTGAAGAGTAAGTAAAGCAAGACTTGGATTTATAGTCCTGCTTGGGGACTATATTTGAGGTGGTATATTTCAGGCTAGGAGGAAATTAAAGGTGCTTGCGCTGTGAGGAATGAGCCCAGAAGGAAGGGTAATTGATAGAACAAGATCCCAGAGAATGGAAAGGGACATACAGTCAAGTGCAAAAGTAGAGCTCATAGGGTCAAATGCAAAGATAGAGAGCATCGGGTTGAGTGCAGAGGTAGAGGCTGGCCTTGAACAAGAAAAAAGAACAGCTCATTCTCTAAGGCAAGAGTGAAGATAAAATACAGGCACAGGTAAGGGTAAACTATGCAGCTGGTAGAGCAGCGCTTGGAGATCTCATCCCACCTGATGACCTTGATTTTCTCTATGATGTAGAATATGAAGGTCGTGGCTAAGATTTATAAAGGCCAAGCCAAGGTTAAATAGAATTGGTAAGGAGAGTGATAAATGTTCGGAACAGCCATTTATTTATTTATTTATTTATTTATAGATAATTCTTTTATTTAAAAAATTTTTTAAATAATTTTTTATTATGTTAGTCACCATACAATATATCCTTAGTTTTTGATGTAGTGTTCCATGATTTGTTATACACAAATAATGAATCGCAGAACAGCCATTTAGCCAAAAGTGAAGCTAAATAAGGACAGATTAAAGGCATGGGTAGGCCTGGAAGGCCTAGTGGCATAGTCTTGTTTGTATTGATGCCATTCTGCCCAGCAATGTTATTTTTTTCACAGAAAAGGTGAAATGTAACAGTAATTCAGGTTTGGGGTTTGCTGAGCTGGCAAAGATGCTGCATTAATTCATTCAGCTAATATTCATTCAAGGCTCTTATGTGCCAAGCATTATTTTAAGCTCTAGAACTACAAAAATGAGAAATTCCAGCCCTTGCCTTCAGAGAGTTCATGGCTGGAAGAGACAGACACTGTGGCAGGGTAGTGTAATGATAAAGGTGCGGGCGTATTCCACAATGGCGGAGATTTGTTGAGAGTGAGAGGCTTGATCGTGGGATCCAGAGTAGGGAAAGAAGAGATGCCAGGAGGGAACCTAATAGAACAGGAGAAAAGGAAGCGATCCAGGAGCCAGAGATCTCGCTAAGAACTGTGAAGCGGGCCATTGTGTAGCTAGCCAAGGGGAGAGGGTTGTGATCACAGTACTGCGTTAGTGGCATTCAAGATTTCTGAGCTGTAACAATCCTCGGTGGAGACAAGATCCAGTGGGAAGCATTCAGTACGGTGACCAAAGTGAAATGAAGGTGAAAGTGAATCACATGTGCCTGATAGTTCATCATCGTCATCTGTTCTTGACATCTCTGCTGTCTGTTTCATAAAGCTATTCAATCTTAATTGTTTTCTTCCCTAGCCTGAGGAGCGATCTTCTTCCCTTTACCACCTACTGGTATTGTTTCTGCCTGCAGTAACTACATAGAAAATATTATTCCTCTTACAAATAGAATCACTTCTCTCTATTTATTCATCAAATATTTACACACCATTTACATTCCATTTACTTTGCCAGATACTGGAAATACAGACTTCTATAAGGCAATAGTCCCTAGCTCATGGTATCATCCAGGCTAGAGGGAAGACAAAGTCAGGAAGTGGAGTGAGAATCGCAGAAGTAGGAGTAGGGTGCTGAGGGACCTGAAAACAGGAAAATCTGTGTAAATATGTGTGGTGGGGGAGGGGAATGGGCAGAAAGGGAGAGCGTGCCACCTGTGTTGCATTCGGGGGGTATAAGTATGGGACTGTGCATGGATAGAGGGTGCTCCAGGCAAAGGGTGCCTTGTATATAGCAACACTAAGGTAGGAGATGTGTGCATTTGAGAAACTGAAGTAAGTTCAGTAGGAAGATGAGGCTAGAAAGTAGGCAGAGGTCTTGTTAACTATCTTAGACGCATAAGCCTATTTAATGGGTGTTCGGAAGGCATTTAAGGAGAATAGAAATGGACAGAGTTATTTTTTTTTTTAAAAGAGAAGGATAGATTGGAGCAGGGGGCAAAATTGTGTGTATAAAAACTAGTTAGAAAGTTCTTGAGGTGGGGCGCATAGGTGGCTCAGTCAGTAAAGCATTCAACTCTTGATTTCAGCTCGTGATCTCAGGGTTACGAGATTGAGCCCTGAGTTGGGCTCCATTGCTGGTGTGGAGCCTGCTTAAGATTCTCTCTCCTCCCTCTGCCTCCACCTCCAGACAGAAAGAGAGAAAGAGAGAAGGAGAGAAGGAAGGAAGGAAGGAAAAGAAAGAGAGAGAGAGAGAAAGAAAGAAAAAGAAAGAAAGAAAGAAAAGGAAAGGAAAGAAAGGGAGGGAGGGAGGAAGGAAGGAAGGAAGGAAGGAAGAAGGAAGGAAGGAAAGAAAGTTAGTTCCTGAGGTAGCCCAGGTGAGAAATGATGCTGACCTGGACAGGATGAGGGTGGAGGGGAGATATAGGTATATTTGAAAATTATTTAGCAGGTGGACACTGTAGGTCTTTTTGATTTATTAGACTAAGGTAAGACAGAATGGGAGAGGAAGAAATCAAGAATGGGATCTCAGATTCCCGTTTGGTCAGATGATAACAGGAGGAGAGACAAGTTTGAGTAAAAAGTAGTGAGTCTGTTTTATACATATTTAATTCAAGATGATCACTGGCTTTTTTCTTTTTCTTTCTTTCTTTTTAATAGTGGAAGCATCTACAGCTTTTCGTTTTTAAGTTCATTTATTTTATTTATTTTATTTTTTTATTTTTTAGTTACCAACATCAAACTCACAACCCCGAGATCAAGAGTCATACACTCTTCTGACTGAGCCAGCCCAGCGACCTGTCACTTGTTTTTTTCAAGTCAACATTTCCCAGTTTTCTAAGCTTTATTTTTGAAAAGCCATTATTTATATATGTATACGAACTGACCATTGCCTTTGTGGAACCTCTGCGCTCTATATAGACCTTATAATGCCTTTAAGCTACCGGATTCTAACTCCACAAGGACAGGGGTCACTTTTTTTTTTTTTTAATAATTTTTATTTTGTTTTATTAGTCACCATACAGTACATCCCCAGTTTTTGATGCAATGTTCCATGATTCATTATTTGCATATAACACCCATGCACCATGGAATATGTGCCCTCCTTAATACCCATCACTGGCCCATCCCAATCCCCCCCTCCCCTCTGAAGCCCTCAGTTTGTTTCCCAGAGTCCACAGTCTCTCATGGTTCATTCCCCCTTCTGTTTACCCCCCCTTCATTCTTCCCCAGGGGTCACTTCTTATATCCTGGGAATCTAAATAGTGCCTGGCACATAGTATATAGTAAATATCTGAATGAATGCCAGTTTATTTTCCTTCCATATTTACATGTCAATCACCTTGAAAGTTATTTCCTTAAGAGTAGGGTGGTCTAATGGTAGTCTTTGCATTTCTAGTGGCTGGAATAGAGCCTGACTCATAGTAAGGGCTGAGTGAATGTTAGCTCTTGTTTCTGCTGTTCTCCTTCTCCTCCTCCTCTTCTTCGTTATCATCATCTACCATTTAAGTACATTTTTATTTTTGTTAATTTTTGTCCTTGGTTTTAAATAATGATAATTTAGGGTTTTGTTTTCTGGTAGGGAGGGAAGTCCTCAGTTTTAGATGTTTACATATAACTTCTAATCCTAAAGGCCAAAACTTTGAGTGTAAAAGCTGACTGATGTAGACATTATTTCCTATGCTTAATTTCAGATACATCTATATAATGGGAATACAAGAAAGAAATGAGAAGTTGTTTTATAGAATTCTGCAAGATGATATTGAAAGTCTGATGCCAATTGTATACACACCAACAGTGGGTCTTGCCTGCTCCCAATATGGACACATCTTTAGAAGACCTAAGTAAGGCTTATTTTTAAAGATATATTTGTAAATGGTTATTATATAGGAAAAATAGCACTCATTAACACCTCTTACGTTTCTCTTTTATGTATTACAGTCTTAACGTCAATCACATTTTCCACCTCGCAAAAGCTTAATTTGAACAAAAAGGAGTTAATAAAAACCCAGCATGTTCATATCTTGTTTTTGTAAAAATGGCAACATTCATTCCTAACCTTCTGCAAGTTATTATGATTGGTCGAAGAATCGTGCATTTCTGTACAAAAAAAAGGAGGGGGTACTCTTAATTTTGGTGGCAGGTTCTCCAGAGTTATCATTAATATCAGTTTGACAATCTGCCCAAATTAAAAGGTTCTATTTTTTGTAGGCTTTAATTTCTGTTGTTTATTCTGTTTTATGACTTTCCCCAAATTTTAATTTCATATAGTTCTAGCACCTCAAATATTTTAAATAGAAAGAGTATGGGAATGGACATCTACTTAAGCCTTTCCGTAAGTCACCTTCTGCCTTTGAGTCTGTTTTCATGTAAAATGGGAATGCTAGTACCTATTAAAGAGGAGCCGAGAAGGTCGGATGAGGAACTGATGGGACAATTCTTTGTAAACTTAAGATTAATTTGTGTTTTCTTTTCACATTCCTCTAACATATTAGCATTTTCAACAGTCCTCACACCTTTCCATGTCTTTCTTACGTACTGATACAAATGTAGACCTTCAGACAATGCATGCTAGCATTGGTCTTCACTCTGCCCTCATCTAGCCTAGTGGCTCTCAGAATTTAATGTGTGTGCAAAACACCTGTGGAACTTAAAATGTTGATCCATGCCAACCTTCCTGTCCTTCCCCTTCCCAAGATTCTAATGAAAAAGAGAAAGGTGTGGAGGTCTGGATTTTAATGAACATGGTTGGTGATGGTATTGCAGGTGTTCCCTGGAAGACACTTTGAGAACACTGTCTGTACTGTGTGCTGCCATCAATTAATGTGTATTAAACATTTGTTAAGTTAACCCAGCTGTTCAGCTCTTTTATAGTTTATTTTTCATTCAGAATAGTGGTTCTCAATCCACGTTAAAGGACAAAGAGAAACTTAAAAATTTATTTATGCCTGGGCCCCACTTAGATTCTGGTTTAGTCAATCTGGAGTTGAGCCCCTGTGCAGGTGTTTCATAAAAGTTCCTGGTGTAGTTCTGGCAGGTACCCAGTGTTCAGAAAGGACATGAAGCATAAGGAACATGGCTTTGGGGTGAGGGCAGATACTGTGTTTTTTACATAGAAGATGGTCAATAAATCTTGATCTAAACTCCAGGTCAGTTACATCAGAATTTCTGGGGGTGGGATCCCTGGCATTTTTTTAAAAGCCCATCAGATGATCCTATGATGTAGCTATGGTTGAGAAACTATTTAAACTGATTTGAGTTAGGAGAGTAATGCCAAAGTTGAGAAAGTTAAGTGTAAGAACCAGTTTGAAGGCACTGGGGGCCTGTTGGACTTCATCTCTACCCAGCCCATTTTCTACGACCTATGTTTCTCTCCTGCCCCTTCTTCCTTTCTCTCTTCCTTTTTAAAAATCTGGATGATTTATCTCAACTGGATAACAATATACAGTGTGTTTAAAATAACTTTTTACTTTTTCCTGATGCTTCAAGGACATTCTCTTTTGTGTGAAGTTACTATACTTTTCTTCTTTCCCTTCCTGCTCCTTCAAATTTTAGATTTTCAGTTTTAGTGAATTTTAATAGTAGTTTACATAGCTTTATCATGCTATCCTGCATTGGTGGTTTATTTTTATACTGCGTTCTACCAGAAGTATATCGAGTTTCTTCTTGGGTAAAACGATCATGTCATTTAATAATGATCTTTGTTGCAGCTACTGTGTGAGCAATGCAATTACAGTTTGGAGTAGTTAAAAATATTTGAAAATAATCCAGTGTGATTTAGCTAAATCTGCTTGGAAATCATACTGTGTCTTGATGTTTTATTAAAATATCTAAATATTCCAGTTGTGAGCAAAAACTTAGGAGAAAACAAAAAACTGTTGTGAAATGCAAAGGTGTTTTTGTTCTGTTGCAGGGGATTATTTATTTCAATCTCAGACAGAGGTCATGTTAGATCAATTGTGGATAACTGGCCAGAAAATCATGTTAAGGTACTACTAATAGCACAACCTTCCTCTTCATAATCTTTTTTTTTTCCTTCTTTGTAAGTTATCTCTGAATTTCCAAGAATAGTTGTCATTGTTGCTCTGATTTATTTTGCACTTGCATACATGCAGATTTAGTGCTCTGAGGAGATCATGATAGTAATAATTGCAAAATGGGTCACCAGTATAGAGTTCGACTCTGGTAACAAAATGGGAGTTAGTTCACAAAGTGAACCTCTCACTGTTGATCCCATTGGTGTTTCTTGCCTTCTCTGTTTTCCTTTTCTGTTTCTATTAATATGATTCTAGGTAGAGAAAACACATTAAAATGCCATGAAAACTTTCATTTTGGCGGGTGATGAGAAGATTTATGACATCTTTTTTCTTCAAAGTCTCAGATAGATTTAGATCCTTAAGCAAATATAAAACTCTTAGAGTTTCAAATGTAATAAATATAAATCTTGGCCTATCTGGCTGTCTTTCATAAAATAAAACCTAGTGATTTACTTAAGATCTTTTGGCAGGCTTTAGTGCTTGTTACAGGCAGTAATCCTACTTGCCTTTATAACATGTCTTCCTCACCAAAATAATCTTTGATGAATAATCATGAGTTCTAATAATCTAGAAAAAATTTGGCCAGATAATTAAACTCATATCATCTTCAAACCTTGTAGATAGGTATATTTTTTAATTTTAGATCTAGCCCCCCCCACACTATTGTTAAGGTGTTTCTTGTTTGGCCTCAGTTATTACGTGAAAGCAGCATATTGTTCATTTCTAACCTTGTTTTTCTCTTCTGGTTAATCTCTATCAGAAGTTTGCCTGCCTTTCCCTCATTTAGTTTTGTGAAGATATATAAGTTGATCCTCCAGTTAGAGACACTCTGTTTCTAAACCAAACACAAAGGGAAATCAGATCTAGTTCATCTTTATTTTATACCTAGGTTCCAGAAATCCTAGAATTTTAAATATGCTTGATTGGTTTACTTCGGAAGTTAGTCAAGAAACAATTTTATTTTTAAAAGTGAGAGTGAAAATACATGAAGAGGATCTTTTTTCGAATGCTTTTTAGTACCCCACTTTTGACAACTTTTAATTTATATATATATATTTTTTGTAATTAAGGCTGTTGTGGTGACTGATGGAGAGAGAATTCTGGGTCTTGGAGATCTGGGTGTCTATGGAATGGGAATCCCAGTAGGAAAACTTTGTTTGTATACAGCGTGTGCGGGAATACGGCCTGATAGATGCCTGCCTGTGTGTATTGATGTAGGAACTGATAATCCTGTGAGTAAAACCATTTTCCCCCTTTGATCTTCTCCCATATTTAAAAAGCAAAAGTTTTACTACAACCTTCTTTTGAAGATAAGATGGGAAAATTTTGTGATTAAAGTTAGTCTTTGTCTTAAACTGTGCTTTTATTTATACAAATAACAGTAAATTAAGCCTATTAAGAGTTTCTTGAAGGAAATGTAGTAAGGTTTTAAAAATTACATTAGTAATTTTTTTATAGAATATGTTTAAGCTGGTTATGTAATAACAAAATGATTTTATTTTTACATTTGGTCTTTTTTATAGGCACTCTTAAAAGATCCATTTTATATGGGCTTATATCAGAAAAGAGATCGATCACAACGTTATGATGACCTGATTGATGAGTTTATGATAGCCATTACTGACAGGTATTTTTTTTTTAAGTTTGAGTAAATGAAAGCATCTTTAATTAATAAAAGAAAGGGACCACAGTTTTGTTTTTCTTTATCGCTTTTGAAGATGCATAGAGGGAGATTACATTTTTGAGAACTTGGGTTCTGTCCTGCCTGCTTAGATGTGCTGATACTGGTGACACCCTTTGTATTCTGCCTTGCTCTCCTGAGTTGTCTGACCTCTTGTGGGAAGTCTGCACTCCCCACTCCTGCCAAATCCTCACTGTTCAGTTCTCGCAGCCCTTGGCATCTGGGCTTCCTTCTACCATTCCTGGGACTCTTGTACAGCTTTCATGTTTAGAATTCACTGACCATTGATCCTCCTCTCTCTCCATTTCTGCAGCATCTGATCAGGTTTTCTACTTCTTCATCTTTGAACTTCTGTCTTCTCTTAACTACTAAAAGGCTTTCCTAGCTTGGTGTTTCTCCCACCTCTTTCTGTCTTTGTCATCTTCACTGGTTCTTCTTTCTCACTTTTATTAAATGGGGATGAATCCATAGTTCTCTTCTCTTTGAGCATGTAAGCTATGATTTTATGCGACTCCTAAACCCATGAAAACCCATCTCTAGTCCAGCTTCTCTCTGAGGCCAACATCCAGAATCCTCCATCTAGACATTCTGTTGCTCCTTCATATTCGTGTCCAAAATAACCCCTTCCCTTAGCAAACTGCCCATCTTCTGTTTAGCCGGCCTCTATTAATGGCAGCAACATTCACACTCTGGCCAAAACTTTGCTCTTAACATTATCTTTGACTTTTCCGCCTTCTCCGTCAACCCTCTACAGAGTCCGTCAGTCCTCAGACCCAGATGGTACTACCACTTACATGCCTCAGAGATACATCTCCTCTTTTCCATTGCCACAGCCTTTCTGCAGATCTTCCTCTCCTTCCGGGATGCTTCTAAACCTGCCTCCAATTTCTCTCCTCTCCATTTCATCTCCACCTTACCTCCATGTTAATCTTTTAAAAATGTGCACTTCATCATGTCATTCTATTGCTTGAAATCTCTCAGTGGTTCCCTATTGTCATAGGGTAAAGTCCAAACTCTTTATGATCCAGCTTGGCCCTAATTTTTACATTGCTTGTACATAGAAGATACTAGAAAATTAATGCCTTTTCAGAGTCAAAGTTGACTTATCTAAAACTAAACTTTTCATCTTTCCAGAAATTGCCATCTCCTCCCTTCCCTCCCTACCTTGGACAATCAAACAGTATCTTCTTAGTCATCCAGATTGCCCTGGCACTTGAACAGCGTTTCCCTTACGTCTCAAGAGGTCCTCATCAAGTTCTGTTTGTTCATTCTGATGTCTCATAATTGTCCCTTTAACTTCCCATGGCTTCTCCTTCAGATTTTCTTGTCCCCTTACCATAGGAGCCTCCTAGCTGCTTCTCCACACACCAGTATGGACTACATATCACTCACAGGTCTGTCCTTCCTAAAGAGTCTTTCCTTCCCTGAAGCCTTCAGCGATTCTACATTGGATACAGAATAAAGTCCCCATTCCCTAATTTTGCATTCAAGAGTGTCCCTTATCTGGCCCCAACCTGCCTTAACCAACTTCTCCTTATCCTTCCATATAAACCCTGAAATATATAGCCTGACTTGAAAATTCAGAGTCACCAAAGTACATCTTGTTTTTCTTCCTACCTCTTTACTTTTTGTTTTTTCAGGGCCCAAATAAAGTCTTTTTTCCTTTTCAAGCCTTCCCTTACCCAGCTAACTAAGATGATTGGGGTCTTTTTTTGAATGCCAATGAACTCCTACAGAAATTATTTCTTAACCTCTTATTTAATATATACTTTCTTATGTTGCTGTTTAACTGCTAATATAATAAGAATACACATATCAAATATATACTTTATGATACTCTGATAAAAATCTCTTTCTTTTTAGGAGGTTATTTCATGCTTATATATGCTGGGCAACCTTGTAGGCACTTGGAAATAGTTTATACCATAAATTTTTCTGAATGAGTAATAGATTTCTGCATTTCAACCCGTTTTTATAGCTCTGAAAATTGCCAGGTGGCCTTAAATGGACTAACATGATACATTATTTTTAAATGGGATCATAAGGAATATTAGACAGGAAAGCTATTTAATAATGGTATTTTCAACACAGCCATTATGGATTTGCTGTTTTTAGATATGGACAGAACACACTTATTCAGTTTGAAGACTTTGGAAATCATAATGCGTTCAGGTTCTTGAGAAAATATCGAGAAAAGTATTGTACCTTCAATGATGATATTCAAGGTAAAGAAAAAAGAAAACCTTAGGGTTTTGATCCCTACCTTCTTTAAATGTTTTTAATCTGCCCATCTTTTATTTTAAAAAAATCTTTATTTTGGGGGGTGCCTGGTTGGCTCAGTTGGTTGACTCTTGATTTTGGTTCAGGTCATGATCTCAGGGTCGTGAGTTCAGGCCCTGCATTGAGCTCCGCACTCAGTGGAAAGTCTGCTTGAGATTCTTTCCTTCTCCCCCTCCCCCCCACCCCGTTCGCGAGCTCTCTCTCTCTCTCTCCAAAATAAATAAATCATTTCAAAAAATCTTTATTTTTCTTACAGGGACAGCTGCAGTAGCTCTAGCAGGCCTTCTTGCAGCACAAAAAGTTATCGGTAAATCATTTTCAGAACACAAAATCTTATTCCTTGGAGCAGGAGAGGTAAGTTTTTGTAAGCTTTTAGAATTTAAAACTAATACTCTCCTTTAGAATTGGAAAAATGAGACATAATGAGCTTCTAATTTTGTTGCGATCTTGTATGAATTGAAGATCTCTGTTATAAAGTAGATCATTTAGAATATGTTTAGAGATAATACTGTGATTTAGAGAGGATATCACAAAGAATCAACTTTTGCGTGATTTGTTAGAGAATAAACCAAATATTCCTTGTAATATATAATTCTCATATACATAAAGTAATTCAAGCATTGTATTATACCCTGGTCTTTATTTTTTAAATTTATGTTTTGTTGGACAGGCTGCTCTTGGAATTGCAAATCTCATAGTTATGGCTATGGTAGAAAATGGCCTTTCAGAAGAAGAGGCACAAAAGAAAATTTGGATGGTTGACAAGTTTGGTTTATTATTTAAGGTAAGGTACTTAAATTTTGGAGAAGCAGAAGAATGTTGTTACAATGATACTTTTATTTTGACTTTTTAAAAATATTATCAGTTCTTAAAATATTGTATCACACTGGACAAATCCAGATTGTACCATTTGGGGACATTCCAGTATATTCTTAACAGAAATCCTCCAGTCTCCTTTTTGTCTTTTGTAATGACTCTTGCTTCATATTCAAGTCATAGTCTCCATGTTGGCACCAGACGTATTCTTTCTTGCTTTGTTCTCTGACTCTTTCTTGAGAGATCAAGTAACCATGCAAATAAGATTGTACTTGACCTTTCTAAAACTAGGTTTTTAATTGGAACTCAAACATTTCTAATTAAATTGTTAGCAGGACATCTGACATTTGAGCAGAAATTCCTTAACCATTCAGAGATCCTAATCCCTTGTAACAGTCTGAGAGAAATCCATGGACCCTTTCCTAAAGCCAGTTCATGGATTAATTTAGTATCCTTCGCACCTGCCTGCCTTCCTAGCATTGATTGCCATTTTTAGTAGCTTAAGAAATGGTTTATATCTTACACAGTGTAACACATTAGGTAATCCATTTCAGAGTTGAACTTATCCAGTACACAATGCTGTTGTATTTTTGCTGTATATAATGACATACAGCAGTTACTTGAAATATATCTCTTTGGAGCAAGCTTATTTCAACGTACTTTGTTTCAGTTATGAAAGCTTTTCTTCTTAACTAGTACTTGCAACTGTTGGTACAAAAAATAAAATGAAAAAGTGTGTGAATGAAAAATCTTGAGTGCTTAAATTATACATAATTTAAAATAGTAGTTTAAAATGTACCAGATATTGTGATAAAACTCTACAGGTATTATCTCATTTAATCTTCTCAAAAATTCTGTGAAGTTTTATAAATAAGGAAACTAAGGATTTAAAAGGGCAGGTGACTTTTCCAAGGTCATCAGCTTATAAGTAATGGACGTAAGAGTCACATCTAAGCAACCTGTGAAGCCAAGTGCTTGTATATAAGATACAAGGATTATAAACTTTGTACTTTTAGAAGGTTATTGGTGGAATACATATTTTTACTGGTATACAGTTTGGTGCTTCTTTTTTGTGGAGTTGGTTTTCACAAATGTTTTGTGTTTCTTTTTTGTATTTGTAACAAGTGAAATCTAGAATGAATATGCTGTTGGTTAGCATAAATGAGAATCCCTGTATATCTGCAAGTTAGGGGTATATTTTTCTTTTAGGGTGTGTGAATAGCTTGACCTATGGGTTTTAGGCATCTAGACTCTCCTGCTGACCCAAAACTGCCCTCCTTTTTGAGACTGAGAGTTTCCTGTTGAACCTGCGTATTGGAGTGCTGTGGTCCTCCTGGGGGCAAGCATAAGAAGCCACTGTTCTGAGAACCTGGATCTGTTGAGGCTACATGTCAGTCCTTTAATTAACTTCCCATCAACTGATGATGGTGTGCTGCTTTTCCCAGACCCTGCTAGTTACTTATCTGTTACCCCAGAGTTTTGATGGAAAAATTCACCTCTGCAGTGGGGTCTTCTCTTTTGCCAAAATAAGGGTATGGATTTCTCAGCCTGGTTGGTTTTTTGCATTTGGTATGTTTTTGACTGCTTTAAATTGTTGAGAGATTCTTCATTGTTATAGTTTGTCAGTATGTTTCCTGGCCCTGTAACACTACTAAGGATTTAATTTTTATAGTTTTTGGCTTGGGATTTCAGGAAGAAAGCATGTTTCTTCATTCAGCCATCTTGAACCAGAATTCCGTTTCTCTTGTTTCAGAACTCTTGCTAGTACAAGTCCATGATGTCTATTTGCAATTCTGAAATCCTAAAAGCTCTGAAATTCCCAAGTTTTTTTGAAATTGGTAACAAATACAATTGACTTGAACTTATCGAGCAAAACCAGAGAGGGTATTTGTAGTCTTGACTTTTTCTGCTTAGTGTACTAAATTTTGTTCAGTTTGGGGTGCCCATGGTGGGGGGGATTTATAATATTGATATATTACCATAATACATGTCTAAAATATGAAAATATTTTACATCTAGCCCAGATAAGGGATTGTAAGTCTTTGTGCCATATTGGATTTAGAAGCACTTCACAAAGTAAATGAGTCTTTGAGAGGGACTAGGAAGTTTCTGGTTATGACCAGATTTGATTTATGTTTTATATCTCAGTTTTGTAGACACTGCAAGATAGAATTGGAAGATAGAGGCTGAAGAGGAAAGTAAATAAGAATGAAAAGACATTGCTATTGTAGAAACAATATGTGACTCATAATGATATCTTCTCAATCCTCAGTAAGCATTTACTAAAAAATACTGTATTTTTCCCAAAACTTCAGGGGCGGAAAGCTAAAATAGAGAGTCATCAGGAACCATTTGCTCACTCAGCCCCAGGGAATATACCTGATACTTTTGAAGATGCAGTAAATATACTCAGGCCTTCAGCTATAATTGGTAAGTAGAGTTGTTGACAACTCATCATATCACTTAACTATATGTTGCTCGTCATAACTACCACGCAGAAGTACTAAAAATGAAATGACCTATTTAATCTAGCTTTCAGCATATATAATGTGTTTTTCTGTGATAGCCTTTTGGTCATAGTGTGTAAAGTTCAATTAACAGATGTTGCCTGTACTCTTAAGTGTGGGAAGCTGTGCAATTGATCATGCTTTGCTTTTAGAGTTGGTGTGACTGCTGTGCTCAAAACCTGAAAAAGACCAAGGTCATCTGACAGACTGCACCAAGAAAGTTCTATGCAGGGTCAAAGCTTTGCATTGGCAACAAAGCAGAAAGCTTTGGTATGTTTTGAGAGTCAGGCACTGCATAGCTGACATCAGACTATGCCAAAATGTCATGGGGTTCACTCCAGAAAATGTAAAAGTCTTTATTTTTTTTAAAGATTTTATTTATTTATTTTAGAGACAGAAAGGGAGAACATGTGAGCAGGGCGGTGGGAGATTGTATTCCCATGGCATTTTCTCAGCAATACAAAATCCGTGCTTTTGTTGTATTAAACCTATTATAGAAATGTTGATAAGAATTGTTTTATGTTACATGTAAAGAAGTTGCTTTTCTCCCCCTTATGTATTATAGGAGTTGCAGGAGCTGGCCGACTTTTCACTCCTAGTGTAATCAAAGCCATGGCTGATATCAATGAAAGGCCTGTAATATTTGCATTAAGCAATCCTACAGCAATGGCTGAATGCACGGCTGAAGAAGCATATACACTTACAGAGGTACTAATAATTGCACGAATTGGTTATGTCTGTTATTTTCCTTCTATTAGCCTTAGTTATACATTCTTGCATAATTCTTTTCATGGGTAACTGTAGAGATTACAGTATGCACCCACGGATCACTACTATGTGTATGAATTCTGGAGGTTATTACCTTATATCTCCGTTTTAACACATTCATGTCTTGTGTGCTATTGTTGTGCATTTTAATTATATTTTAAATCCCAAAAAATGTTATTGTTCTAAACACAAAATATTCATTTCGATACATTTTAATATCTTCTGTTGCCATTCTGTTCATCCTGTATGTCTGTGCCTTTATCTTGGATCATTTTCCTTCTACCAGAAGAACTTTCCTTGAGTGTGAGTCTGATGAATTTCTCTCAGTAATCTCTTTATTTTGCCTTCATTTTGAAGGATATTTTTTCACTGTACATAGAAGTAAAAGTCCATAGAGATATTATTCTACTGTTTTCTGACTTCTGTTTTCCTTTTCATATATCATTTTGTCTTGGGTTTTGCCACAGTGAGCATAGTTGTCTTTGTGTTTTTTCCATCTGGAACTGCACAGCTCTCTGTATTGATGCCCTCTTTTGGGGCCTGTGATGGAAATATCTGATTTGGCTGCATTCTCTGTCTCCCCTTGTGGGTCTCCAGTTGTAGAGTGTCAGGCTTGTTGCATATCTCACTTATCTCTTACACTACTTTCTGCGTATTCCATCCTGTTGGCATACTGTGTGGGTGTTTTTAAGAATTTTATTTATTTGTTTGAGAGAGAAAGAGCAGGAGGAGGAGCAGAGGGAGAGGGACAAGCAGACTCTATGCTGAGCACAGAGCCCGACGCAGGGCTCTATCCCATGACTCTGAAATCACAACCTCAGCAGAAATCAAGAGTCGGACGCTTAACCGACTGAGCCCCCCGGCACCCCTGCATACTGTATTTTAATCTGGTGATTTTCTTTGGGTTTATCTTCCAGTTGCATATACTATTTTTAGCTATGCTAATCTGTTGCTAAGTTCTTAATTTTATTGTATTTTTCATTTGTAGAATTTTGATTTGACTATTTTTCTGATTAGTGACACAGACTTAAAATGATATGTTATAGAAATAATCAATTTATGAATAAATTCTTCTTTCTTGCCCTCACATTATGTAAAACAATTCTTTTTACACTTCAAACATATCTTCACTGTCGGTATTTGTCTTTATGAAGGCCATTGTTTTCAATCATCTAACAGCCGTCAGGAACAAGTTTTTACTTTCATCCAAATCATTTAAGCTTTAGTTCTTCTGAGTTTTTTGACACTGCCACAGGGTTCTAACCCAATTACAAGTATCTGTTCATTTGCCATTAGGACAGTTGGGTTTTTCCCTACTGTTCTGTAGGGATATATTTTTAATCTCCATAATGTAGTCACATTCTATATTGTTGTTGTATGTGATCTTTAAGTGGCCCCAGGAAGCAATATTTAAAGGCTTGTTTACAACGATACCCAGCAGGAATAATTATTAGGTCATGTACTTCAGAATAGGTAACAAATCTATGATAAATGTTTTTGTCTCCACTCTTTTAAAAACGTCTTTTATTATGGAAAATTCCGAAAATATACAGAGGTAGAGTAGTCTGATCACCTCCTCGTCAATCTTGTTTCCTCTACATCCTTCCCGTCCTGCGTTATTTTGAAACAAATCTCAAGACATCGTATCGTTTCATTATAAATATTATAGTGTATCTCTTAAAAGTTAAAAGTTCTTTTAAAGATATAATCACAGTATCATTATCACACCTCACAACTTTTAACAGTAATTTAAAAATACTTCATCTTTCTGCATAGCTTATAGTTCTGCTCTAAAATATTCTGTCTTGTTATTTAATTTCTGAAATGTATGAATCATGATTAAAGTTAAGGTCTGATGGCAAGAAATACTTAACTCTCTGTGAGTCCATTTGTGTTATCTGTTTTTCTTTTTCTTGGTTATGCAGTCTTGTATTTTAGTAAACCTAGTTTCATTTTTGTTTTTTGTTTTCTTATTGAATGCTAGATGGTGTGGGTGAGCAATTGCAGCAGTAATTTGAGGCTCTGGATGAAGGGGTCTTCCCTTTTCCTCTGGTGAGTGTTGCTCTGGAGCAGCTCATCATAATCTAATCAGTGTAGTCCATGGGGTGCCGGCTCTATTGCCACAGTTCACCCTTGCTCCCAGTGTGTACCCCTTTGAGCATGAATCAAAAGTCCTGGGGTATTTATTAGCACTCATCATCCCTAGCAGCCCCTGAACTTTACTTTTCTCTTTCTCTCATTGTGAGGCTCCTGATAGCTTTGTTGCTCAGGCTCCCAGCCACATTTACTCCTTTTGAAATTCACGATCACCTTGAGGGGAAAAGCTTCAAGTGCTGGGCTCACATACCTCGTTTTCCTATTCTGCATCTGCCAAAGGCAAGCTCTCACGATCTTGATAGCACTGCTACTTTCTTAACAAATATTTTTAGGGGCGCCTGGGTGGCACAGCAGTTAAGCGTCTGCCTTCAGCTCAGGGCGTGATCCTGGCATTATGGGATCGAGCCCCACATCAGGCTCCTCCGCTATGAGCCTGCTTCTTCCTCTCCCATTCCCCCTGCTTGTGTTCCCTCTCTCACTGGCTGTCTCTATCTCTGTGGAATAAATAAAAATAAAATATTTAAAAAAAAACAAATATTTTTAATGTATTTTATCCAGTTTCTCTCTTTGTTATCAGAAGGAGAATTGGTGTGAAACAGCCTAGATCATTGCCAGAGCAGAACCTTCTCAGAACTTTCCAGACTTAGTATTCACGCTCCTTATGCCTTTAGCATTTTTTTTTCTCATTACCGAAAAATTTATTTTGATACATACATTCCCCCTCTAAATTCCTTTCACTTCATATTGCCACTCAGTTTAGTCAAAATAAATTCTCCTGACTATTGGTTTCCAATAGTTATAGTAGTCACTGAAACTTCTAATAGTTATTGAAATCTTTTTCTTCTAAATCATCCACAAAATCAGCATCCAGATATTAAAAAAAAAATCAGTCTCTTTAGTATACTGTCTTATCGTTTTACCAAAGTGTGGTATCCTGTTTACCAGTCTTTACTACTTACAACTAATGGTCATTGCCCCAAAAAGTAAATCTTAGTCTTATACAACAACTGATAAACATACTTATGTATCAGTGGGTTTTGGCATTTTAGAAATAGAAAAAAATGTAAATGTTTTGGGCAGTAGTAGTATATCACTAGAAGATTGCCCAAACATTTAAGAAGTTTTTTTTAAATAAATACTATTGTAAGAGCTGTGCATTATTGGAATGAATAAAAATCCTCCAAGGAGACTAGTTTGATATATTGTATTCCATCAGTTCTAAGATGAAATTTTTCCTCAATATTGTATTACCTCCTAAAAATGATAAAAAAGTATTGTGTCATAGTTTAATTTCACATAAATTGCTTCTTAGTGTTACATAAAATAATGGCATAAATTACATATTTGCAGTCACCTCTTAAATTTTTAGTGTCCTTTTGTTTTCAGTAGAGAGAAGCCTAGGTGTTACTCTAACACCCTCTGCTGCTTAGTGAGAGAAATACTTTTTTTTAATTCTTGACCTTCAGAATGAACACTTGGTTATGGTTAAGATCCAACTACATTTAAACTGTAGGTTGATTATGAAAGAAAAAAAAATAGCCTGAAGAAGATGAACTGCTGTAGAATCTTGCCATTCTAGAGAAGATACCCAAGATCTTTCTAAATCTCCAAATTTACTGATATCATGAGAATGTAACATTTTTCTCATAAAGAGTTGATATTGTATAAACCATGTTATAAAGCTATTAAAATTAGTGGTATCACAAAAATAATCTATATTATTACATGCATTATCATTGTAATGATATATGACATTAACCATGAACTGATTTTAATCTTCAAAGAAACACAATTTCATCACAAGTAGAGCTGTGCTTAGAACAGGTAGAGAATGATCATAGCTATCTGTAGAAAATGATACAGCCGCCTGACACTAGCTTCAGGACGGTCACCTGGGCCCAGCACTAGCACAGTTAGATAGCTTCTACACTTTGCGTCATGTTGAAACTGAAAGTATGTCTTGTAAAAGTAATAATTAATACATATTGTAGACCTTCAGATGGTCCAAAGGGTCAAATTGTTGAGTGTTAAATCCACTAATGCAAGGATCCACTATACTTCAAAGAATAATCAGCCTTGGTATAACACACATTTTTGGATCTAGAGATAAGACAAGGCATTGTCTAAACACTTACTATTCTGTCCAGTGTTCAGGTGCCATGTCAGTTTGTCCATCCTACTGTGTGGAGATAGTTCAGTTTTCTGTAAACCATTTCTTACTTAATCCAGGTAGCTGTTTAAACATGACTTACTTTCGGTGTGCCTGGCTCAGTCGGTTAAGCAGCTGACTCTTGATTTCAGCTTGGGTCATGATCTTGGGGTTGTGGGATCGAGCCTGGTGTTGGACTCTGTGCTTAGCACAGAGTCTGCTTGGGACTGGCTTTCCCTCTCCTCTCTCTAAAATACATAAATAAGTCTTTAAAAAATAAATAAAAATTAAAAAATAAAAGAACTAAACATGACTTACTTTAGTCATGCTTCAAGTATTCCGAGATAGATTATCCTGTTTGAGAACTACTGTTTTCTTGCTCTTTGTGGTTTCTTGCCAAGGAGGAGTGGAGCAGATAGGATTTGTGGTAGGGAAATTATATTTAAAGGATTTATAGGGGCACCTGGATGGCTCAGTTGGTTAAGCGTCTGCCTTCGGCTCAAACCCAGGGTCCCTGGGATTGAGCCCTAGGTCCCTGCTCAGCGGGGAGCCTGCTTTTCCCTTTCTTCCCTCTGCTGCTCCCCTGCTTATGCACTCTCTTGCTCTCTCTCTTGCTCTCTCTCAAATAAATAAAATCTTTAAAAAAAATAAGGGATTTATAAATTTACTTTCAGGAACTCTTCAATTTCACAGGTATCAGATTCTTTTAGAAATATTGACTATGGGGCGCCTGGGTGGTTTAAGCGTCTGCCTTTGGCTCAGGTCATGATCTCATGGTCTTGGGATGGAGCTCCAGTAGGGAGTCTGCCTCTCCCTTTGCCCCTCCCCTGCTCATGTGTG
The DNA here is from genome assembly GCF_002007445.2 of Ailuropoda melanoleuca. Taxonomy (NCBI): domain Eukaryota; kingdom Metazoa; phylum Chordata; class Mammalia; order Carnivora; family Ursidae; genus Ailuropoda; species Ailuropoda melanoleuca. Next base: position 83,316,918 of record NC_048231.1, read on the forward strand.
CTCGATTGCTCTCTCTCTCTCAAACACGTAAATAAAATCTTTTTTAAAATAAAGAAATATCAAATATTCTAGCAACATTATATGCCATTGTTGAGCACAGTGCTCAAATTTGGTGACTTATTTTTCTTCAACAAGACAACATACTGTATTTTTCTGGGGTAATAGTCTGGTTATACCATACATCTGTTGCATAAACTGCCCACCCAGGGCATTATTAGCATTATTAGAGAGACCATGGGCTTTGGAATAAAAAAAAATCTGGATTCAAGTTTAACTGCTTCAATTGTAATGTGTGACTTTTTATAAAGTACTTGGAAGTCTAAGCTATAGTTTTCTGAGATTCTTTTTTTTATATCAGTGAGATGGAGATGATGATAATCTCATAAGGCTTTATGTGCGGCTAAACTGAGTTAACACATACAAAGCACCTGGAACAGAGCCAAAAATAGACGTACAGTCAGTGATCACAGTTTAATTTTTGATGTGTTCCCCTTCATTCACAGATGTTGATAGCCATCTGTATTACTCAGGATGGTATTTGTTGGCCCATCTACATTTTAAGCTTTTTAAAAGAAATAGAAATGTGAGGTTTTTAGTTTATTAATGGACCATTTTCAGTTTTATTTGAATGTGTGCTATGCATAGAAACTCATTCTGTTAAGAATTTTAATGAAAGATTATGTTATATAGTAAATTATGCCTGTTTGCAAGTAATATATTGGTCTGTTTTAGTACAGGATTTAATTTTGTTTTGGTTCACCTCAGTGTTAGTCCACATGAATTTACAAATTGAGCTTATTTCATTTCTTAACAGGGAAGGTGTTTGTTTGCCAGTGGCAGTCCATTTGAGCCAGTGAAACTCAGTGACGGACAACTCTTTACACCAGGCCAAGGAAACAATGTGTATATTTTTCCAGGTAAGTGCCACCATTATTTATGTTAAAGAGTTGGAGGCGCCTGGGTGGCACAGCGGTTAAGCGTCTGCCTTCAGCTCAGGGCGTGATCCTGGCCTTATGGGATCGAGCCCCACATCAGGCTCCTCTGCTGTGAACCTGCTTCTTCCTTTCCCACTCCCCCTGCTTGTGTTCCCTCTCTCGCTGGCTGTCTCTATCTCTGTCAAATAAATAAATAAAATCTTCAAGAAAAAAAAGAGTAATAGTTAATTACATTAAAATACTTAGCAAAATTACATAGAATTTAAGATTAAAATGAACAATAGTATTTATAGAATTTTGGTATGTATGTACAGGGGAATTCAAGGAATTCAGCAAATCCAACTTGCTTTATTTTCCCTGTAAATGTATTTATTCATCTTTTTCATTAAACTTGTTTTTATTATAGAAATAATGTAGTACATGGTATATAAAAATGAAAAGGAACAGAACGTTATAAAATTATTTAATTCTCTTTGTGTCTGCCTTCAGTACCTCCTTTTTTTTTTTAAGTTTTGATTTAAATTCCAGTTGACATACAGTGTAATATTAGTTTCACGTGTACAATATAGTGCTCATCAGGACACCCAGTGCTCATACAACAACACCCAGTTCTCATCAGGACAAGTGCACTCCTTAGTCCCCACCACTTATTTAACCCATCCCCACCCCCTCCTCTGGGAACCATCAGTTTGTTCTCTGTAGTTAAGAGTCTGTTTCTGGTTTGCCTCTCTCTCTTTTTTCCCTTCATTTGTTTTATTTCTTAAATTCCACATATGAGTAAAATCATATGATATTTGTCTTTCTCTTACTGACTTATTTTGCTTAGGATGATACTCTCTAGCTCCATCCATGTTGTCCCAAATGGCAAGATTTCATTCTTTTTTTTTTTTTTAATGGCCGAGTAATATTACATTGTGTGTGTGTATTACATCTTTTTTTAAAAAAAGGATTTTATTTATTTATTTGACAGAGATAACGAGAGAGGGAACACAAGAACGGGGGGAGCTGGAGAGTGAGAAGCAGGCTGGAGAGGGAGAAGCAGGCTCCCCTCTGAGCAGGTAGCCCAATGCGGGGCTGGATCCCAGGACGCTGGGTTCATGACCTGAGCCAAAGGCAGATGCTTAATGACTGAGCCACCCAGGTGCCCCTATACCACATCTTCTTTATCCATTCATCAGTTGATAGGCAACCTACAGAATGAAATATATTTGCAAATTACATATCTGATAACCCTGAGATCATGACCTGAGCTGAAACCAAGAGACAGATGCTTAACTGACTGAATCACCCAAGCGCCCTGCACAGCAGACTACTACTTGTGACCCATGTTGTCCCCTCTCTCATGCATATGTGCTATTTCTGTCTTGGTGCTATATTCCTTTTTGTCTTGGTCTCATTTTTCTGGAGTACATCTTTTGAAAAAGTGTGGATGAAAACTTCCTGAGTTTTTTTCCATATCTTAAAAATGTCTATTTTGTCTTCTCACTTGATAGTTTGGTTGGGTAGAGATTGGTAGATTGAAAGTCCATTCCCTCAGATCTTTGAAAATATTTCTCCACTTTTAGTGTTGATGTGAGAAATCTGATGTCATTGAGATTCTCATTTCTTTATCCATACTAGCTTTTTCTCCCTAAAAATATTTAAAATTTTCTCTTTAGATTTCTGAGAGGTTACCAGGATACATCCAGGTTTGGGCTTATTTCCATTTATTATGCACATCTGTATGGGGGCCAGTTCACTATATCTTCTTTTCCAAAGGATTTTTTTTTTCTTTCTCATTTCTTTCCTTCCATTATTTCTGTTTTTCTCTTATGGAACTTTGTTAGACCATGGTCAATTATCTCAGTTGTCCTTGACTTATAAATTTCATTTCACATTTTCAGCTCTGCCTTTTTTAAATTCTGTAATGTGGGGGAGTTCTGTGGCATTCATTCATTCATCTGTTTTTTAGCACTTTTTGTGTACATTTAAAAAATCTTTTTTTATGGAGTGCCTGCCTGGCTTAATCCATAGAACATGCAACTCTTGATCTCAGGGCTGTGAATTCAAGCCCCACGTGTGGGCATGGAGCCTACTTAAAATAGAAACTAAAAACAACAACAACAAAAGTCTGTTCTTAATTATAAAAATTTTCAAACACACACAAAAGCAGAGAGAAGAATGAAGTCCCATGTTCCAATCTCCCACATTTCAGCAGTTATCAACATGTAACCATATTTTCCTAACCATTCCTTCCTCTTTGAGTTATTTTAAAGCAAATCAGAGACATCATATAATTTCATTCATAACTACTGCAGTAATGTATCTCCAAAAAAGTAATTTTTTAAATTTAACATAACCATAATGCTCGTATCATACCACATGAAATTAACATTTGCATATATCAGCCGTTCAGTAGGCTCAAATATTATTTTTTTATTCCCAGTACCTTTATCTTATCTTAAAATCACTCTTTTTTAATTGCCACTTTTATTTTTTTTAAAAGGTTACAGGATCCTTTTGAGTTTCTTCTGAGAGCTAAGATTCTTTTAAATATTTCTTCCTTTGGGGCGCCTGGGTGGCACAGCGGTTGGGCGTCTGCCTTCGGCTCAGGGCGTGATCCCAGCGTTGTGGGATCGAGTCCCACTTCAGGCTCTTCTGCTGTGAGCCTGCTTCTTCCTCTCCCACTCCCCCTGCTTGTGTTCCCTCTCTCGCTGGCTGTCTCTATCTCTGTAGAATAAATTTAAAAAATCTTAAAAAATTAAAAAAAAAAAAGAAATTAAATATTTCTTCCTTTGTGCTGTTCATTTTCTGTAAATTTCTGGTGATCCTTAGTTGTTCATTCATTTTAATGAAAGACTATGTTGGATTTGGCCTGAATTTCCTTTGTCTTCTTGTGGGCCTCTCCCTGAAGAGCTGACAGTAGGCTCTAAGATTTCACGACGGATAGATTTTTAGTGTATGTAGGCTAGCATCAAGCAAGCACGTTATAACTGTTGTCAAAGTAAAGAAGACTTTTAGCCTGAATATTCCAGTGCTTTTGTGTATGAATTTTCCTCCTTTTCTTCCCATGTAGCTGTTTAATGTGTAGAGTTCTACCGTGCTTGGCTCTTGAGACATAGTGTCTGTAATAGAAACTCTCCCATCACCAGTGATCTCTTTCTAGAACTTGATAATGTTCAAAATCAATCTGTTCTATCCAACAATATTTCTGTGGCATAAAGGCACATAAAGAGCATGGAAAAGAATACTTTTCTGCTGATTTTAACAAAGTCATTTTCTGAATCTTATTTAACTAATAAGGAATTTGACAATTTATTATTTTTATACACTACAAAGTCCTAACTTTATTATTAACCATTACCAGCACTATAAATATAGATGTAAAAATGACCTGGTAGTAGAGGTAAAAATGGACTTTTAAGCAGGAGGCCAAAAGTCTGTTGATAAAAAAAAAAGTATAGGGCTCCAGTAATGTTTGAATTACCTGGTCCAGCAATTATAACTGGATGAAGGAACAACAAAAATAAAAACTTTAAGGGGTCAAGATATTGACTAATAAAATACTCCAGGAATTCTGGATCAAGAGTAGGAAGAGAACTAGGGCTCAGAAAACTAGCATGTGAAGGACTTTTGTACTGGAAGTGTTCTCTGATCAGCAAGAAGTCACTGAGCAGTAAAACAGTGCTTTTCATGGAAGGGAGGGCAAGCGTTAGAGTCTGACATCTACCGAGAATGGGATTCTATGTGAACCACTAGTGGGCTGAAACCCTAAAGGCTGTACCCTGGAATAGGGTATCATTAGCACTATCACGTGGATGATCTAGAAAACCTCAAGCCTTTGTTCTGGCTTACCAGCACCCACAAGTGACTGGCAGAAGCAAACAAATCTTCTGTAGAACGAGATAACACTATCCTTTTCTTCAAGTTACTTTAACAAATTCTGAAATACACCTCCAGTTAAAGAATAAAAGATAAAGACGCATGTTCAGAGACAAGACAGCAGAAGCCAAAAGTATCAGAAACAACAACAAAACTCCGGAATTCTAGATATCAAACAGGTGCTATGAAACAAATATGCTTATTGTGTTTATGGAGATAAAAGCCAAGCTTGAAAGATTCAGCCAAGTAACACTAAATTTTAGAATTGAAAAATAAAATAAATTTAAGAACTCAGTGAATGAGACTTATAGCAGATTAGACTAAAGAGAATTAAACTATAAGGTCAGAAGAAATGATTCAGAGACCAAAAAAAGAGAAAAATATAGAAAAACAGATATATACCTTTAACTGATATACTTTATTGTATAGTCCCAGAAGATGAGCCTGAGAATGAAGCAGAGGTGATATTTGTAGGCTTCCCAGCTGAGAATTTCTTAGAACCTGTTGAATGACGTCAATACACAATACTGACATGAAACCAGTGAAACCCATGTGGGATAAATAAAAGGAAGGCCACATCTAGGAACATCATTGTGAGGCTTCGGCAAACAACAACAGGGAGAAGACTACGAATGCAGCCAGAGCAAAAAGATTTCCTTGAAAGAAGCAACTATGATAGCTTATCAGTTAAGTAGAGTGCAACCCTTACAAGGGACCTGCATTGTCTGACGGGAGTGTAATTTAGAGATTGCCATGGAATTTACATAAAGGTGCATGTTATACATTTTAGGAAAACCACTAGAAGACTAGAAAAACTTCCCAGCTATGGTGAGAGAATGTTAGGGGAGGAAATGAAATGATTTAAAAAAAAATCCAATAGTCAAGAATGAAGAGGAAAAGAAGGAACATAGAATAGACAAGACAAATATCAGAGGACTATAGATTTTGCCCCGAGCATTTAAGGAACTGTATTAGCTGTAGAAGGAAGAGAGTACATGAGGTGACTGAGACCCTGGATGATTCAGGGACTCAAATGAGTATTTCAGTGTGAAATAATTTTAAGTACTGAAAAAGTAAAATAAGGAGAACAGGACAGTAACTTCAGGGAAAACCAAAAGTTATGCAGAAGAGTAGAAATAATCACGACAGTGTTAATAATGGCTCTGCTGTGAGTAACACTCATGAAGCCATAATAACACAAACGTTGACTACTGATTGATTCAGCCAAAATGGTGCTCTAACAATACTGGAAGAATGGACGAGGCTGGAAATGTGAAAGAAAGCCAAGTACTTTTTTCCGACAGAAAGGAGTGGGTGATCTATAAAACTCAAAGTCAATCAGGAGAAATACAAGCAAGCTGTTTGAGAGAAAGAAATATAAAAATAATCAGCTAAAAGAATTGAAAGTAGCTGCCTCTATAGAGCAAGAAGTGGAAGGGTTAGAGGTGGCTGGAAATTGATGTTTCTTGTAACAAGTGTTGATGAATTGTATGCATTGTAATTTTGCTAATTGTAAAAACTAAATTGAGAAGAGCCATTTGATATTTCTAAGGTTATTCTAGGAGGTAAGAGTTGTAACAGTTAACAAAGATCATTTGATTTTAACTCTCAGATTGTTTTCTCTTGGCTGCTTTGTTTGGGGGGGTGCGTCTGGGGTAGTGGTTACCATTAACTTGCTTTAAGTCTGGGAATTTATTTGGTTCCTTTCATAATTTGAAAAGTGACCTTACTAAATTAACTATTTAAAATGTTTTGTAGGCGTGGCTTTAGCTGTTATTCTCTGTAACACCCGGCATATTAGTGACCATGTTTTCTTAGAAGCTGCAAAGGTAAACGTTTTAAATATTGTTTGGCTCTTTTATCAGGTTGAATTATAAAGATGAGTGGATCTTAATTAAAAGCAGAGAGAGAAAATAGGTTAAATCTGCCTTATGAATGGAAAGGAAGTTATTCATTTGTTGCTTTTTTGATTTGGCTATCTACTTTTGCATAAGATTAATTTTTTATCATGATTTTTCAAACGTTTGAATGTTAAGGTATGAATCCTTTCATATTTAAACACATACTATACCTGTTGTGTATATACATCTGAAGATAATATATTGTGACAGCATAGATAAAATGTAACACCTTCATTTTTTTAATGGACAAATACTAGTTTATTTGGAGTGTGCTGGCCTATTAGAGTGCCAGACTGTAATATGAATTTTGAAGAATTCACATTAATACAGATTTTAATGTTTATTTTCATTGTAACTGATGTAATTATGCCAAACTTTGTATGTATTAAGTAGAATATGTCAATAAACCTTTCAATCTGGTTATTTCTTGTTTAGTGGTGAACAATTTTAATCTCTGCAATGCTTTAAGCATATTCCTGCTAAAAATAAGGAGAATTATGTTACCTGTATTATTTTCTGCTCCCCAAACCCCTTTTCCATTTTATTAGGTCCTTAGTCTGTGTTATTTAAACAAACAAAAATAAAATGCTATTTTTCTCTTCAGGCTCTGGCAAATCAATTGACAGATAAAGAGCTAGCTCAAGGGAGACTTTACCCACCACTTGCTGATATTCAGGAAGTTTCTCTTAACATCGCTATTAAAGTAAGTATTAATTTACACTTCACATAAATTTTAATGACATTAAAGATTTATTTGTTTGAGAGAGAGAAAGAGAGCAGGGGGAGAGGCAGAGGGTGAGGGAAAGTATCTCAGACAGACTCCCCTGCTGAGCAGGGAGCCCAGTGTGGGGCTTGATCCCAGGACCCTGAGATTATGACCTGAGCCAAAGGCAGACACTTAACTGACTGAGCCACCCAGGCGCCCCTGGGGGGCACCCACACCTTTTAAATTATTGTGGTATGTGGAGGTACCTGGCTGGCTTAGTCAGTAGAGAGTGCAACTTGACTTGGGAGTTGTGAGTTGGGTGTAAAGATTACTCAAAAATCTTAAATAATAATTATTATGGTATGTAATAATGTATATTATTTGATACTATGTTTCCCATTATTATGGTTTTTCAGTATTTTCTTCTCTGTTTAAACTGTGCATTCTTTTGGATGAATTTTTCTATCAATTTTTTTAATTCAAAGGAAACCGTGCATCTGTGTATGAAACTATCAGACTTACAAATTAAATTAGTGAAATTGAATCTTTGGTCCTGGCTCTTCCCTTCCCAACAGTACCTCTTCCCACACAGCACAGTCTGTTTCTTTTTCTAAGTGTTTCAATATAACTTTGTTGTTTTCTTCTCTAAATGTGGTATGTTACTTAATATTGCTTTCCTAGATATTTAAAATTTTTTGTTCTTTATAATATATGAAGATTTTTCTTTCCATATCTGTTTCCTCACTCGTCATTTCTGGCATATAGGGAAGGTATTAATTTTTATGAATTTACTTGATAACTAGTTTGTTGAGCAGTCTTAACTCTTTCAATTAACTGTTTTTGGAATTTTGAATTTTGAATCATTTGCAAGTAATTTTTTTCTTCATTTTTTATGTATTGCTCTTTTTCTCCCCCCCTTAAGAGCAGTTTTCAGCAACTTATTGATAAGGCCATCCTTGTATTTTAATACTAAATGTGATACTAGCTTTTGGTTGAAATAAATATTTTCTATCTTTTTAAAGAAGTAATCTTCATCCCTAGTTTACTAAGATTTTCTTAAACTTCAGGATCAGATGTAGAATTTATCAACCACATTTTTGACTGTATACTGGTGATCATAAAATTTTTACCCCTTTGACTATAAATGTTATTCTTGCATTATTTTAACACTCATAAACTAAAGATTGGGAAGTAGAGGATGATATGTTTAAGAAATAACCACGAGGGGCACCTACGTGCCTCAGTCAGTTGAGCATCTGACTCTGAATTTCGGCTCAGGCCATGATCTCGGGGTCATGAGATCAAGCCCCACATCAGACTCCACACTTGGTGGGGAGTCTGCTTGAGATTCTCTTCCTCTCCCTCAGCCCTTCCTCCCTCTCATGCACGCTCTCTCGTGCTCTCTCTCTCACAAAAATAATCTTTAAAAATAATTTTTAAGGGGCGCCTGGGTGGCGCAGTCATTAAGCATCTGCCTTCAGCTCAGGGCGTGATCCCGGCGTTCTGGGATCAAGCCCCACGTCAGGCTCCTCCACTAGGAGCCTGCTTCTTCCTCTCCCACGCCCCCTGCTTGTGTTCCCTCTCTCACTGGCTGTCTCTCTGTCAAATAAATAAATAAAATCTTTAAAAAAAATAAAATAAAATAATCTTTAAAAAAAAAAAAAACGAACAGCCAGTCCGGGGGCACCTGGCTGGCTCAATCAATGGAAGATGCAACTCTTCATCTTGGAGATGTGAGTTTGAGCCCCATGATGAGTGTAGAGATTACTTTAAAATAACATCTTAAAAAAATTACAGCCAATCCAGTTGAGCTGAAATCTAAAGTATAGGTAGGAAAATGGCATCATACAGGATTTGCAAGTTATCTTAAGGCCAGCTTGTACAGATAAACAAATGCCAGGCTAAGGAGTCTAAATACCTTACTGTTGCAAAACAACTGAGGATTTTAGAGCCCAGAACTAGGATGAATAGAGCTCAGCTTTAGAATTTATAGAATGATATTACATTTGGGACAGATTTTAGAACATAACAGACAGGAAATTACCCGTATGTCCAGATGAAAGGTCATATGACATAGGAGGAGATACCTGTGCTTAGGGGATGGTCTAGGAGCGTAGCCCCAGGATCATGCCTCTTCCGCCTTCCCCAGGGTAGAGAATTTGCTCCTTCATTGGCTTAAGGCTTTCCTTTTTTTTTTTTTTTTAGATTTTATTTATTTATTTGACAGAGATAGACAGCCAGTGAGAGAGGGAACACAAGCAGGGGGAGTGGGAGAGGAAGAAGCAGGCTCACAGCAGAGGAGCCTGATGTGGGGCTCGATCCCATAACGCCGGGATCACACCGAGCCGAAGGCAGATGCTCAACGACTGCGCCACCCAGGCGCCCCTAAGGCTTTCCTTTTTAAGAGCAAGGGATCAGGAGACTAGGCACTGCTTTGTTTCTGTCCCCCACCCCATCCCACAGCTAGTGAGCATCTCCGATCTCATGCTTTGCCCCAGCCTTTTCTGTGGGTACAAATATGTTTCTTATAATAGGTGAGAAAAGAATGGAAACACATTTTCATCACAAAATACAGTAAGGTTGAGCCCCTGGTATGAAAGGTTATTTTTAATAACCTTCATTTTTTTGTTAAATTTTTTTCTTAGAAAGTTGAAATAGACTTTAATACTGGTCACCATTTGAAATGGGAATTGGAGTAGGAGGAAAAGCCATAATTGTTTGAAATTTCTTAATCATGTGTGATATTTTTTTTAAATGAAACCATAACTTGACGATTTACTATATAATAGGACTGTGCGATCCTGTGAGGAAGCTTTTCATACTACCTCATTTTACATCAAAACTGAGGCTCAGAGAGGGTTTATCCTCATCACCAGTCATGGTGTGTGGCTTGGTTACTATCAGAAATCCACTCAAGCCAAATGAGGTGGGAAGTAATCTGGTTTACCTGTTTACAGCCTGGGATCTGTAATCTGAATGCTTTGGGTTTGAGACACAGCTCTCACTTAACTACCTGGGGCAAGTTACTTACTTAAACTCCTCATACTTTGGTGTCATATGTAAAATGAGGATAATACTACCAGTACTTACCTCATAGGATTCTTGTGAGGATTAAATGAGCTGTACATGTAAAGCACGTGGAACATGCCTAGTACTCCATGATGGTGGTGGTGAGTTGCCATGTGTAGGTCCCAGCCCTAACTTTACTTGACCTTATAGTTCTAGTGTCCAACACCTGATTTATAATTTCTGTGTCTCTTAATCCAAATTCTAGAGCAAAAACACCTGGCTCACATTAGGTTAGGTTTTCACCTCAGTCCAGTCAGCTGTGGGTAGGAAGTAGACTCTCTTACATGGTATTTGAAAGTGGGGGAAGGACATGGGTAGGCAGGTCACCCACGTAGGGCTCCTTGGCTGACACAAAGAGAGCTTAAAATTGTTTGTTAGGTTGAAGTATTAAGAAAATGCCAATAATGGGGGGGGGGTGACTTAAAAACACATCAAACTTATGGTAAGATTGCAGATTATTTTTATTTCATCTTTCAAGTTTTTAATAGTTTCCAAATGTTTTGAAATGAGTCAAAGTAATGTTATTTTTTTATTTTGAAAAAAGAGAAATGTCATTCTTCTAAATTCATTTCTTTGTGTTTTAATATAACTTTTCCTCTCAGGTTAATACTCAGAGCCTACACAGTAATCTTACTTATTTTTCAGGTTACAGAATACCTGTATGCTAACAAAATGGCTTTCCGATACCCAGAACCTGAGGACAAGGCCAAATACATTAGAGAAAGAATATGGCGAAGTGAATATGATTCCCTGCTGCCGGATGTGTATGACTGGCCAGAATCGGCATTAAGCCCTCCCCTGATAATGGAATAGAAGCACATCCACTGAAAAATACTTTCCATGCTTCAGGGAACCTCCTTTCTTTTTCAGACAAAAAGAGATAATGTTCTCAAATTTATGGTTTTTTCCTGTGTTTTATTCTCCCCCACTGCTTTGCTTGACTTTTTTTTTTTTTTTTCATGAATCTGTACTTCCATTGAGGATCAATGTGTTGGCTACTTTGTGAATGCCCACCAGCACCCTGCAATCAAATAACCATAATCCTTTTCTTCTGATTTGTTAACTCCTACCACATCAAAGAGATGTTACAAGTGTATTTGTAAATGTCTTCACCTTGTGCTGTTGTTCATGCTTGCCAAAGTATTTGCTATGTACTATTACACTAATAATCTCTCCCCAGCTTACTTTTAGGTTTACTAAAATAGAAGTTTACTTCTGTGGATATGAATATAGAATTTTAAACCAAATTTAACCAGATTAAGGACAAGCTGTCAATATCTAAAAGTTCTTTTATTTCAGCCTCATTTTATCTTCATGCTCTGAAATTCCTCTGCAGTTGATAAATCTAGAGACATGCAAAAAATCTACCTTCTTTATATTCTGGACATAAATTGAGGCTTAACTATAACATCATGAGAGAGAAACGGGAAGGACTGCTGTCTTTAGAGAAATAAACAAAAGTCATTGTTTTCAACAGTGTATAAAAATCATAATGTAACTTTTTTATTTAATAAAGGTAATATCTTAAATTTGATTGCTTCAATTAATGCAATTTTATTGCCCAACTAGAAATTTAGGTTTGCTTATTATGAAAAACACCTATTTTCATTTTATTTATTTCTAGATGATTCAAAGGAAGGGATATAATGCATAAATTATAACTGACATCATGTGACATTTAACAAATTAGTCCTGTTTCATATTTGAATGAAGTATATTTAACTGGAAAGGCTACACCCCCTGTTCCAATAGTGGTGCTCTTTATTATTTGGATAATTTTGGAATGTCTTTATGATACATTCCTTTGAATACCATTAGTGACAACTCTTTCCACTGAAGATGGATTTAATTTTTTGAAACCACCAAAATTAGAGCTAAGTGGGCATGAATGAGGTAGGTGTACAGACCAGGAAATGCCATTTTTAATCCCAGTAAAATGGGTAACTATTGGCTAGTGAGACCAGTTTTCTTAAGTGACTTATGTATTGGAGAGTTCTAAAGGAAAACCCAAAAGCATTTGGAGAGTTAGTAGTATTACTTTATATGTGCCTAACATAATTGCTTTGAAGGAACAAAAACTTATTTTAAGTGCTCGTTCTAGAAGATTAACTACAAAAAGTTACTCATACCTACATGTAAGGGTGCACGTTATTTGGTATTTCTCTCCACAGTCCTTGGTATGTTAGATGTGATATTCTGTAGGGAAAAAGGGCATCATTTGTATGTTCATATGTCCTTCTATGTATAGGTAGAGATTGATTCATACTAATTTGAATATAATTTAACATTTTAAGAATGCTTGAAATGGCACTGCTGTTTGGAGTATTTTAAAATGCAATTGATTAATCCATTTAACAGATGAGTAAAGTCAGAAATCTGTTATATAAATCTGTTTTATAAAACAAGCAATCAGATCACTATTTGCTTCTTTTAATTAAAAATGAAAGGTTTATGTTTTTCATGTTACCTTCATCAAAACAAAATCACCCCCAAAAATACTCTCTTGATTTGAGTTTAACATTACAAGTATAATTACAAATCCTGTTTTTTGCTTAGTGTTTACTGAAGGCAGGACCATATGCTGAGTTAATGTAATTTTACTAAAATGTTTGCTTAGTAAGTATGTCTAGTACAGTCTTTATGGAAATTATATTTTAAGGAAAAAACAAAGCCAACTGGCATATAGCCTGCTTATTTAAATAAGACAGAAACCATATATATATACATAAAACTGCTAATATACTGGTTGGTAAATAACACATGAGAATAGATGGCTTTTAATGAATACATATTTATCTGGAGAAATAAGATACATTTACACATATACTATATGAGATATATAATAAATATTTTAGAATACGTATATATTCTCTCTCTCTCTCTATATATATATATAATGTATGTTTATTAAAAGCCACCTATTCACATGTGCTATTTACCAACCAGTATTTTACCAACCAAGTAACAACTATTGGATGTAAATTGAAGAAAAAAATTCAAGAATACAGGCAGGGGCTACCAGCATGGTGGGAAGGAGTTGGTGGCATTATGGCATCAGATTGGAAAAGAAACAAACATTCAGATCTTCTATGGAAACTTTTACCGAGCAAGAAGGTAATTATTTTTAAAAACAGCAATGGAGAATCATTTTCATTCTTTTGAATAGAGAGGAAATTCTGTAAGAATTCTGTCAGAAATTACTTAGTAGGGAAAAGTGAGAACACATGTTCTCATCTGGCACCAGCACCCATGCTGTGAAAGAGACTGGGTGAGTTGTGGGGGTAAGCTTTATTGACTTTAACATGGTGAACATGTTACAGATTTTGGTTAAAATCTTTTTTTAAAGGATGGTTTCTTAACCAGGAAGTTGCTTCAGAATCACCCTGAAGCTTCTTGAAAATGCATATGCCTCTGCCTACCCCCCCCCACCTCCTGGACCACCAAGGGCAGAGCGCTGGCAGGTGTATTTTCAGCAGGTTCCCAGGCAACTCTGACACACACTTCCCCTGCCTCTCATTCGCTGCCTGAAAGTGGACATCCGAATCATCTGGAGAGCTGATTACTCCTCATGATGCAGTGGGTCTGGGGTAGGGCCTGAGATTCTGTATTTCTTACCAGCTCCCGGGTGATGTCCAGGCTGCTGGTGCAGAAGACATTGAGTACTGACTGTGCTGAGCAGTTTGTTTAGTGCTCCTAGAGTATATACTTCATATGAAAAAGAAAACTGAAATTATGTTCTTACGTGGAATTGGCTTCATCTGTTTTTGTTATGTCTAGTTTTTATGGATGTTTGTAGGGACAAAAATATAGAACTTTAAAACAGATTTCTCTGAAAATACATAGCTAGAATACTGTTCAGTTCTCAAGTATAGTTTTTAAATTCACTTATTAAGTAAAACCTAGCAACCAATTTTCATTTTTGAAAAGGTTAGCTATCAAATAGATAATTGTTTCTTCTCTATTGGTTGTCTTTTCATATGACTTCCCCTATCCTTTGTCTTTTCTTTTTCTAAAATTAGCAGCTTCTGGAGAAATAAAATTCTACATTCTCCTTTTCAAAAGAGTTGCTAATGAATTAAGATCAAAGCATAATTATTAAGGGGCATTATTTACTGCTTTCAGATAACTGAGGAAGTCCAAAGAGACTAGGGGAGTGGGAAAGCCTTGCCTTCATCCAGATGTTCTGTAGCTTTCTTCCCAAGCCCATTCAGTATCCCTCAAAGAGAACTTTATATTCTTGAACAGTTCCAGGGTTCTGTTGGACTCACCAAAATGGAATCAGTTCTGCTGAGCATAAATAACACTTAAGAACATTCATGTAGATACCAAAGCTCTCTACTGGGATTCCATCTAAAGGAACTACCGTAAATAATGAAATAGCATCAACATGTTTCCATTCAAAACAAGACCACATATGTTCAGGTGCAGGCACATTGCTGACTTTATAGAAAACACAGATTCATTATCTACTTTGGTTCCTAAATGATGTGTGATTTGCATTTTGATGTGCATCTAAAATGTTAAAATGAAATAAACCCTCTACAGCCAAGCTAAATGAAGTAACACTTAATATTTAAAATATTCAAGATAATTTGACTACAGACAACTTCCCCTCATCCGAAATGAGGATGTTTTAATATGGCAGAGAAAAAGCCTAATGCTTTGTTTCAAATTTTTAATAAATTCAACGGGGCCTAATTAGGACATGACTCTTACTTATTGAATAATTATTGCCAGGAGCTTCTCAGGTAAACTGGGGATTAGATTTAAGTAACAATTATTTCCTTTTTTTAGAAAAGAAAAATTGTGCCTCTCAAAGAGAAAAGTGACATGAGATATAATATAGAAATGTGTTCATAGTTTGGTTGTGTAAAATATACAAATTAAGTCAGATGACTTTGGATGGTTTGTATATTTATGTAACAGGTTTTTTACCAATAAACACTTTTACATATGGCTATTTAATCTTGTTTTTTTTTTTTTCCAAATATAAGCTTATTTGCCACTTCTATCTTTGGGAAGTTATCCCTACATTCAGAACACTTTTTAAAGTTGTACGACTAAAGGAAAATTTGTGGGTATCTATTCCCCGGTTTTCAGTATGTCCTTTTATGTCCTAGAAAAATTATTTTCCCTTTCCTAATTTTAAGTGTCTGTTCTAGTAAATCACTGATTCTTACAGTCATTGAATTGTCACTAACATACTAGGTATGTACAGTTAGCAAATAACACTAAAGTAAATTTTATGGATAGCACCAGGCCTTGTTCTAAGCAACTAACAAGCATCAGCATAATTAATTCTCAAATCCCTTCCTGTCACTGCACCTGTTCTACAGAGAAGACCACAGGCACAGAGAGTTTAAATGCCTTGCGCAGGATCTCGGCTGGTGAGTAGCAAAGCCAGGGCTCCTAACCTCAGCCCTTCTCAAGGAAAAAGGGCCTCTGTGACAGGTGATTTTATCTGGATCTTAAATAAAGAATTGTTATTTCAAATGAAAACTCTTCACCTATTCTTATAAGATTAGGCTTACGTCTTTTTTAAAAATGTGTTTTAGCAGTTTACTTATTTTTACTTTGTTCCCATTTATAACTCAAATACATCATAAACCTGTTTTATTCGTTAGTCTTCAGCATTTTAAGTACTGGATGTAAACGTAAAAGATTTGGTTTTGAATTTGGTAAGTTACACCAAAGATTCTCTCAATAACCAGTTCACTAACATCTTTAGATTTGGTAATCTTTCTTGAACCACCAACTGCTATCACTTCTGTGCAAACCAGTTTCAATAATGCTTATACGATTTGTGACTCTGCCAATGTCAATGTGAATTGTAAGATCTATCCTCCTATCCTGATACAATGATATTCTGATACAATGATAGCTATTGTATTATATACATACATATAACTTCTTCCATTAAAAAGTAAGAACAGCTGGGGTGCCTGGCTGGCTTGCTGGTAGAGCATGCAACTCTTGATCTCGGACTGTGCGTTCAAGTTCCAAGTTGGACGAGGAACTTACTTTAAAAAAAAAAAAATATGAGAACAGTTAAAAAATATAAAATGTATGTGTGGAATAAAGAATTTCTGAGACTTATTTTAGCTATTTGGCAAAGTAACATTTTTGTCTAATGTTTGATATACTTTGCCTAATGGCCTTTAAAATTAACTGAAATTGGGGCACCTGGGTGGCTTAGTCATTAAGCGTCTGCCTTCGGCTCAGGGCGTGATCCCGGCGTTATGGGATCGAGCCCCATATCAGGCTCCTCTTCTGGGAGCCTGCTTCTTTCTCTCCCACTCCCCCTGCTTGTGTTCCCTCTCTTTCTGGCTGTCTCTCTCTCTGTCAAATAAATCAATAAAATCTTTAAAATAAAAATGGGGGGGATGCCTTGAGTAGAGTGGATTATACCAGATCAACTTATTACAGATGGTTCCAGGAATCTGCCTAAATGCTCCATAATGATGTGAATTGTTTTTTCTCTTTTGTGATATATAAATTATAATGAGATGTGTATATTTTCTTAGTAAAATTTCCCATGCATAAAAAATGTGTTATGACCTTGTTCTTAGAGGCTGCTGTATAGACGGCACTTTTAAAACTCAGTATTATCTCAATCCTTAACCCTCCCCCAGCACCTGGGAGTGCTCTGGGGTTAGACTGAGATTCACTCGTGGGGCACTACTCATGCTCGTTATCTTTTCCTTTCCTTTTGTTCGGCTGCCGACTTTATTTCTCTCCTCATTTAGTTTAATCATAGGGTAAAGGAACTATTCCTCAGCCCTTGTCCCCACCACATACACATTCCAAGACCGGAATGTTAGAACAGTAAGTCAGGAAAGGTTGTATGTTGATAAGGGCTGGTAAAGGGATAAAATGGTATAACGGCTAATGCCTACCGAGTGCTTGCTTCAAGCCAGGCACTGTTCTCAGTACCCGATATCTATTTACTCATTTCACCTTCACAACAACTTTCTGAGGTGTAGGTGCTAATATGTCCCCCGTTTTGCAGAATGTGAGGTGCGGAGCCCTTAGGATCATGTAACTATCAAAACCAGCAAAGCCAGGATTCAACCCTCTTGCACCTGATGCTGTATGAACTACTCAACCACCCACACTGAGCACGGCGCACGCAGCAGAATGTAGCTGCTGCTGGTCTCACTCAGTCATCATCACCAACTTCAAGAAAACCTGTGATGCTGCTGGCATTACGGGCATCCAGTGACTGATGCCTTCCCTGCATCAGACCTCGGACATCCTCCTGCATCCCCACTTTCAGCAGACAGTCTTGTTTCCTGTTTCACAGAAAAATAGAACAGTCAGAAGAGAATGCCCTCAAGCTCCCCTTTCCCATCTCCCCCAGTTCCTTGAGAAAGGCAGAGGCAGGAGCTCCAGAAGCTGGCCTGATACAATCAGCCGGCCTCGCCGGGGCCGGGAACTCACAGCTAGGCCTTGCTGTTCTCCTGTGGAATGGGAACCATCTCCGAGAGCATCAGCATCAGACGAGGCTGCTCTGAACATCGGTGGTTCCTCCCCAACCTTCTCTTCTGGTCTCCCGGTTTACAGAAATGTCTCCAGTCAAAAGCCGCAGAGTTATCCTTGACTCCATCCCTTTCTCTCACACCTCCCATCAAACCCATCAGCAATTCTTGTGGGTATCTTCAAGTATCTTCAGAACGTGGCCACTTCTTAACGTCTCTCCTGCTGACTCCCTAGACCCAGCCACAGTCACGGTCACCTGCGTGACTGCAATGCCTTCCTCACTGGTCTCCCCACCCTGGCCACCTACAGTCTATTCTCGGCAGAGCAGCCAGAGTGACCCTCTTCAACATAAAATGGAGCAAGTCACTCCTCTGTTCAAAACCCTAACTGGCTAAGCCAACGTCCTTATAGTGCCACAAAAGCAACTACATGATCGCCCACCACTACCACCACCTACTTCTCTGACCTCACCTGCTGCTCTCCCTGCTCTTTCGCTCTCTCTCGGCACTACTTGTCGTGAGCACACCAGGCAAACTCCAGACAGGACTCGGCATCTGCGGCACTCTCTGCAAGGAGAGTCCCAGTGTCCCCGCTGCTTGCTTCTTCACCCTCTTTAGGTCTTTGCTGAGATGTCACTTCTCAGTGAGGTTTTCTCTAACTCACCCTTTTAAAGTTTGCAACCCGAACTCCCCAACATTCTCTCTCTCCTCCCTATTTTTCTCCATTGCACTTATCACCTCCCCACCGTGTGTAGTGTTGCAGGGGGTAAAATGTGCTCCTTTCCTCTGTGGAAGCCAAAGCTAGTGGGGGGAATCTTCCATCTCCCTACTTCGTGGCTGCCGAAAACAGTGGCCAGTTTCAAGTGGTGGTTCGTCAATGGCGGTGCCCTAAGAAGGCACTGAGGCAAGACCTTGGCTGTGCTTTCTCCATTAGTTCATGTTTTCTGTCAGTTCTGTGGGCTCTCTAATCTCCTTTCAGTCTGCAATTTAAATTAGCCAAAATTGGGGCGCCTGGGTGGCACAGCGGTTAAGCGTCTGCCTTCGGCTCAGGGCGTGATCCCGGCGTTATGGGATCGAGCCCCACATCAGGCTCCTCCGCTAGGAGCCTGCTTCTTCCTCTCCCACTCCCCCTGCTTGTGTTCCCTCTCTCGCTGGCTGTCTCTATCTCTGTTGAATAAATAAAATCTTAAAAATAAATAAATAAATAAAAATAAATAAATAAATTAGCCAAAATTGATTTCTATGCTTATAACCAAGAATTCTGATTGACATCAAGTTACGATGTCAGCTACTTATAAGTATGTAAATAGTAGCCCGTCCAACAGTACTTTGAGCAAATCAAGGGCTGGGTCATGTTTTTTGTTTATTTTGTATAGTCTCAAAATCTCTTCCTCACCCAGTTCAGGGCTCTTTCTCTATATAGGTTTAAGCAGTGACCGATTTCAAATAATGGAGTGACCAACAAAAGTTTCTGAATGTAAGTTGAATGAGAAAAATAAAGTCATGGAGTCTGCCATGTTATCCCTCTGTTGGCTCTGAAACTTACCCACCATTTTTACTAATTTGTGATTAGAGTCATTATCCTTTCCCCTTAATTCCGAGTCAGTTACAACTGTAGATGTAATGATAGGTCAGTTCGTTTACCGATTTGAGAAAACCACTATTATATTACATCTAGGTTACCTCTAAGCAGAGAATGGAAGAGAAAAGAGAAGCCAGGTTTCTCCTACCTGTATAAATTTTATTATTAGATGTGCTAGGTATCACTTTGGAATGACTCATATTTGAATAACGCTTTACAAGCCATTTTCAACAAACACCATTTAGTCTTTATAACAAAAATTTGAGGCAAGGAGAGCAATTATTATTCTCATTTCACCAAGGGAAAAACAGAGGCTCAGGAAAGTTAAATAACCTGACCAAGGTCACCCAAATACAAAGGGGTAAAATCAAGACTCGAACTGTCTTTTGACTCAAAAGTTCATGTTTTAAGCAATGTAAAAAGACAAATGACAAATTTGGAAAATATTTGCATCTTACATCACAAAGAGTTATTATCCCTAATATTGTAGGGATTTCTCAGGTCATTGTTTGAATTTTTCTTAACCTCAGGTAAGCTCCTTCCATTTGTCTTGTGCCCACTGCCCCTTCTTAGGAAAACTAGCTGCTGACAATTGAGCCTGTATGTCTAATGATTCTACCAACCTCCCTTTCACTGTCATCTCCATCCCTTTTAAGCGTGCCCTTAAGCTTGAGGTCTCCACAGTCTACTGAGAGTGAAGCCGACATGTTGGAAGAGATTAAAATGTACATTTTCGGTCTGCTTCTCCCTTTACGCAAAATCTCTGAGCCAAAGCTGTGAAGTTGGAGACAATGGCATGTACTCATTTAGGGACACCACCAATTTAGGAGCTGGGCACTTGAGTGGGTCAGAGACCTCAGGTCTTCTTGGCTGGCCTCTCCCTGCATGGAACCACCACTTTATGAGCCAGGGCAAGGCAATCAGGGTCCTAGTATTCTCCCTAGGCCGTGCCTAAACTAAAGCCTCCATCTCACCTCTTAGCAACACTTGTCTGGAATTTAGCCTCACCAACCAGTAGCTGTGGGCAGCATGAGAAACACTGCTGGGCTAGCCCTTGCTAGAAGATAGCTCTCTGACGGTGAACTGGGAGGAGAGGGAGACCTGTGTTATTGGTTGCACCAGTCTAGAGTGGAAGTTCCATCTCACTGATTAGGGAGGGGAAAGGAGGCAAGCAGGTCTCAGTTCAAACACTATAAACTTTCACTGTTCCTACTGAATTTTGGTAAAGTTTTTGAAAAAATGTTTCTTCATTTGCTAAATTCCTTAGGACCATTTCCAGAGACTTTAAATGACTGTTTTTTTGGGGTTTTTTTAAAATCATTTTTTTAAATCATTTTAATCATTTTTTAAATCATTTTAACCAGTTTTTCTGGGGATAGGGTCCATAGAGCACTTCATGCTGTCATATTGGAAGTTCCTCTAAAACTGATTTTAATAAAGTGTTACCTATAAAGGGAAGGAACTAATACTTTTCTGAATATAATTTTGACTTTGGAACCCATGTAAGTAATTTACATAACTTAAAACAAATTTTAAAAAAGAAGTACCTAGGGGTGCCTGGGTGGCGCAGCCGTTAAGCATCTGCCTTCGGCTCAGGGCGTGATCCCAGAGTTCTGGGATCGAGCCCTGCATCAGGCTCCTCCGCTGGGAGCCTGCTTCTTCCTCTCCCACTCCCCCGCTTGTGTTCCCTCTCTTGCTGGCTGTCTCTCTCCCTGTCAAATAAATAATAAATAAATAAAATCTTAAAAAAATAAAAAATAAAAAAATTTTTTAAAATAAAAAAGAAATACCTAAAAATGGAAAATAAATAAAAGAATCTAACTGTGTATCAGGTTGGTGGCATAACAACACAGAAAAAAATAATTCTTATGTAATCTGAAAATAGTTTTTTGACTGTACATACCTAGTGTGATATATCCAGTAGTTGGCTGGAGTTACTTTACTGGAGCTAAATCAAATTATGTTAATGTCATTAGACCCAAGATTTTTTATATAAGTGACATCAGTATACAATTAAAGAAATTAAGTAAAAACTCTATAATCTTACACTTGAATTGAAAAAATCAGTATGAATTCATGACTTATTTCACTTTAAAAAATATATATTTATTAGCTCTGTCCGCTAAAAAGGCTTAGAACAAGCCTCTAGCTCTATTTCGCATGTGATAGGAAATGCAAGAGATAGAGAAACATGTTAAATGATACCATGGAGGGGTGCCTGGGTGGCTCAGTCGTTAGGCATCTGCCTTTGGTTCAGGGCGTGATCCTGGAGTTCTGGGGTCGAGCCCCACATTGGGCTCTTCCGCTGGGAGCCTGCTTCTTCCTCTCCTACTCCCCCTCTGCTTGTGTTTCCTCTCTCGCTGGCTGTCTCTCTCTCTGTCAAATAAATAAGTAAAATCTTTAAAAATAATAAAAAATAAATAAATAAATAGATAAATAAATAAATAAATAAATAAAACTATGGAGATGCAATCAGCCCAGTCCAGAATTTGGGAAATTATAGAGGACAAGTGACCCAATTTCTTCCACAAATAAATTACAAGAAGAAAGGAGAGGGCAAAGAAACTATTGAAGTTTAAAAGAGGGGCACCTGGGACGTTCAGTTGGTTAAGCATCTGACTCTTGGTTTCGGCTCAGGTCATGATTTCAGGGTCATGAAATTGAGCTGCATGTTGGGCTCTGTGCTCAGTGCAGAGTCTGCTTGAGATTCTTTCTCTCCTCCCCCTTTGCTCCTCCCCCTACTTGTGTGCTCTCTCTCTCTAAAATAAATAAATAAATAAATAAATAAATAAATAAATAAATAAATAAAATCTTTTTTTAAAAGTTCACAAGAAACTTTAGAAACTTATACTAAATGCAATGTAAACCTTTTTGGAATACTGATTCAAACAAACCACTGACATATGAGACTCTTTGGGAATAACTAGCGAAATTTGAACACTGAAGAGTTATTAGATGATATTTATAAGTAACTGGGTATTTTAACAAATCGTCAGGTGAGACAATAACATTGTAGTTAAGTTTTTTAAAAGAGATTTTTAATGTTTTTATTGTATATTTTTATTTTCTGACTTGAACAAATGAGCCTCAGAAAGTTATGAGACGATCGGGAAAATTTAAACAACGAATGAACATTTGATGTTAAGGAATTATTGTCTTTTTATGATAATATTATGGTTATATTTAAAAAAAATTTTTTTTCGGGACGCCTGGGTAGCGCAGCAGTTAGGCATCTGCCTTCGGCTCAGGGCGTGATCCCGGCGTTCCGGGATCGAGTCCCACATCGGGCTCCTCTGCTGGGAGCCTGCTTCTTCCTCTCCCACTCCCCCTGCTTGTGTTCCCTCTCTCGCTGGCTGTCTATCTCTGTCAAATAAATAAATAAATAAACAAAAAATAAAAAAATTAAAAAATATTTATCTTGGGGCACCTGGGTGGCTCGGTTAGTTAAGAGTCTGACTTCTGCTCAGGTCATGATCTCATGTTGGCTCCCCACTCAGCAGGGTGTCTTCTTCTCCTGTTCCCTCTCCCTCTGCTCCTCCCCCCACTCATACTCTCTCTGTCTCTCAAATAAATAAATCAAATCTTTAAAGCAAAGAAAAACCAAAAAACTTATCTTGAGGTGTCTGGGTGGCTCAGTAGGTTGGACAATGACTCTTGATCTCAGCTCAGGTCTTAATCTCAGGGCCATGAGTTCAAGCCCCACATTGGGCTCTACACTGGGCACGGAGCCTACTTAAATAAAAGTAAATGAATAAATAAATATGTAAATGAAACTTATCTTTAATATTTATATACTAAACTTACCATCATCATTACACAGTGATGAAACTTTACCAAAAAAAGGATTCTTAAATATTAGAAATATTTATGGATAAAATGATAGTGTGTCTGGAATTTGCTTTAAAATAATCCAGGTTTTTGTTGCCTTTAAAAGGGAAGGGTTTGGTTGTAGGTGAAACAAGATGAACCAGATGTTACTAATGAAGGTGAGTGATCATTACACATAAAGGTTCATTAGACATTTTCTCAACTTTTGTGTGTGTTTAAAATTTCCCATATAATGGAACGTTTTAAAAATAAAAAGTTCTATCCATGATTCTCTAAAGATATAACAACCTTGAGAAGAGGAGTTGTAGGAAGCCTTGATGGGTAAGCAGGAATCTCCAGAGGGATTTAAGTCTGTGGAGAGTACTTCTGTGGGCAACCCCTAGCTAAGTTGTGATCAAGACCTAGCTGTGGAATGATGTGTGTCTTTCTGGGCCCTTCTGAACTAAGCAAGTGTCAGGATAAATAAAGTTCAAGTTCTGGTGTTTTTGCTAAGTCAGACCCCATGTAACTAAATCCAACTTACTGTTCCATTTTGGCAACACCAATTCAAGTATCAACCTTCCTACCGGACCCAGCTCAAGCCCCACCTTTTCTTAACTGCATATCCACTAAGCTCCCTTTTTCTATATTCTTATCACTCATTTTGTCTTCTCATTTGTTCCCTCATATGGTTAGTTGCTGGCTTTCCAATACATACTTTTCCAGCCCCAGTGTATGCTCCTAAAACCAGGGGCCATGATATACTTAAAAAATTCTTTTGGCCTCAAAAATAATATAATCCACAAAGCTGGAGCTCAATTAATACTTGAATTAAAGCTTTGAAGAAGCCAAAAAGTAAAATATGTAATGGTCTATTGGGCAAAGCAGTTGGGGTAGGGCAAAATGGTTCTTGATCCCTCTCTTCTGGTAGCTTCAAAAACCCCACAGGCACAGCACCTTTATTCCTGTTACGAAGCTGCTAGATGCTTTGACCACTTCAAGTACGTCGAGCAAAAATCAAGGAGCTTGAAATAGCCTTTTTTGTTTGTTTCTTTATGTTGTAATTTAAACCAAGTTTTTTGTCCTGGTGGTGATTACCACGTGCAGTTTCTGCACCAGAGCAGGCCGGGGCGTCCAGCAGGCTCTGCTGTGCCCAGAGAACACACCAGCGATGCTTGTGTTTAGGGTATCCCTAAATAGGATAAATAAAGTGGAATAGAACGGAGACTCGGGATCTATAGTAATGCCGCTGTGAATTCTGATTCCAAGGCACACTGCTTTTTCTTACGGCATCCAGGCTTAAACGTTTAGTGATTGAAAGACAGAAAGATTCATCCCAGCGAAAGATTAGAAATTACACAAACATGCAGGAACAAAGTATAGGGGACAACACTCTTCGAGGAGCACTGTGGAAAACAAAAAGCAGAATAGTAAACGTTTCCCTTTCGGGAGCTCTGGTCCTCATAGGTGACCACTACCACCTTACCCAGAGAATGGTGCGGGCGACTGAAGGCGGACAGGGACCCAATGGGGACAAGAGGGCTCCCGCAATCATTGGCGAGCCCACCCGCGCGGCCCGGCCTGGCCGGGCACCACCGAGCGCAGACCTCCGGCGCGTCCTAGAGCGGCCACACGCGGTCACAGCCCTCGGCGCACTTCCGCCCGCGCCGGCGCCGCCGCGTGGACGGCTGGGCCTTGCCGCGGGCCTGCGCCTCCCTGGGCTCCTGTCGCGGGCCTCGGGGAGTGGGTGAGTGGGACAGGGCGCGCCGGAGAGGGGCGGGCCAGGGTCTGCGCCGCCGCCTGCCTCGCGTCCGCCGTGTGAGCCGGGCCGCGCCGGCGGGCACGCTTCCTCCGGACTCGCGGGCCGAGCCCGGCTTGGAGGACCCAGGCCCGGGGAGCGCCGGGGAGCGAGGACGCGCCTTGTCTACCCCCCACCCCAGGCGGGAACTCCCCGCCGCCCCGCGCTCCTGCCGCCGCCCACCCCTCCTTCGGGAGATTGACATTGACTTGGGGAGAGCCTGGGCTCGCAAGTAGTCGGAGACCTGGCTTCTGGCCCTGACTCGGCCTTGGCCTCTCCGTTTGTCTCTCCCCGGGCCACGGTTCTTTCATCTCTAAGATGGAGGAAGGCAGTATCCGCCCTCCCTTCGCCACAGGGTGATTGCAGGGTTGGCGCTGCCTGTATGGAAACTGGTTCTCGACCTGGCAGCTTTTAGAGTCATTGGGAAGCCTTCCAGGTGCCGAGTCCCCAGAATCACCAGGAGATTGTGATGTGCAGCCGGGACGAGAACCACTGGCCCGGGGAGTGTCAGGTGACAGTACTGTGGTCGTGTGCGATGTTCTCGACCGGAATGGCACTTGATCCAAGGTGGATAATAGCCATGAGAAAGCAAGCGGCTGGTTTTATGTTCAAGAAGACAGGGACCAGATCTGGTCTGGTTACTTTTAATTCCTGGTGCCTCGAATGGTGCATGTCACAAAATATGAACCATTGATTAAATAAATTGATTTCTGATTACTTCCCGACCTGGTGGAAGGGTTTTGATTATTTGGCTCATTTTTAAATTTTTTATTATGGAAACTTTCAAACATAGGAAGATAAGATAATCTTGTTTCATCTCTTATCCTCACCTCATTGGGTTATTTGAAAGCAAATCTGAATGTACCGTTTTATCGGTGAAATACTTATTTATGTTTGTAAAACACAGTAACTCTTTTTTTTTTTTTTAAGATTTTATTTTTATTTATTTGACAGAGAGAGAGACAGCCAGCGAGAGAGGGAACCCAAGCAGGGGGAGTGGGAGAGGAAGAAGCAGGCTCATAGCAGAGGAGCCTGATGCGGGGCTCAATCCCATAACGCTGGGATCACGCCCTGAGCCGAAGGCAGACGCTTAGCTTAACCGCTGTGCCACCCAGGCGCCCCCACAGTAACTCCTTTTTAAAACAAAGCCATTATCAATTTAATAAGCATTTCGTGTTATCATTTATCCAGTTAACGTTTACATTCCCCCAATTGTTTCTTTTTCTCCCACTCCTCTCTTTTTCAGTTTGTCCAAATCCAGGTCCAGACAAGCTACACATGCCACGTTTGGTTGATGTCTTTTCTATTGCATTTAATCTCCTTATGCCTTCCCTCTTTATTTTTTTTCCCTTGTATATTACTTGTTAAAGAAACCTATTCATTTGTTCTGTAAAGTTTCCTACATAACGGATTATGCTTGTTCCATCCCCGTGGTGTCCTTTAATAAACTGGTATTTAGATTACAGTTTTTTTCGGATTCAGGTTCTACTTTCTGGCAAGAAAACCTCATAGGGTCATTGTGTACTTCATATGGCACACACCCGGAGTTAGATAAGATCTTGTTTCTCTTTGTGGTGTTAAGATTGATCACTGAACCTTTTCTGTGCAGATTGCACCACAAGGTAACTAAATAATTGACCCAGGATTTACAGAAGGATGCCAGCTAATAACTGCAGAGGAATAAGGGAATATCACCTTTTGGCGACTTCGAATGAAATAGTGAATCCTGGCAGTGAACATTATTGGCTGTTAACATCAGAAAGAGAGGGACAGCCAGACAGCATGTGCTTCCTGATGGAAGTACCCAGTACCACTTAAGTATACTCAGATGAAAACTTACCAAACAGTCTTGGATAATGGGTGGGAGATATACACCAAACAAGATTGTCCATGAGTTAATAATTGTTGAAGCTCGGTGATGGTTATATGGTAATGCATTACACTAATCTGTCTACTTCTGTGTTTGAAAGTTTTATAATTTTTTTTTTTTTTTAAGATTGACTGCTTGACTAGTGAATTCAGGTCAGCCTGATCTATCCTTTGTAGTTCTCCATTAGCCTTTCATTAAGTGATTCTCAAACCTGACTGCACGTTAGAATCACAGGGGAAGAAAAAAAAATTTTTTTTAAATACTAAAACATGTCTTACTTGCAGAATTTCCTCTTTAATTGTTCTGGGATGGAGCCCAATTATTGATATGATTCAAAAGCTCTCCAGGTGATTCTAATATGCTCCAGGGTTCTGTACCACTGGCCTAGATCCATTATTTGTTAAGGATTGCAAAATGATTAGATTTTATTATTCTTTCTGCATTTATTCACTTTTAAAATGTTTAACTTTCTACATTTTGTTATTCTCACCTCTTGCAAACTGCAATCCAGCAGGAAAGCCTCTGCAAATTAAATTACCCAATTATCAGAGGAAGGCTCGATCTTGGAAATGAAAGTGTGGAGTGACACATGGAAGGGACACTAGCAGTTACCTAAAACCTGTGCATGGGTTGGGGAGATGTACCATCTGTGTGTGTGAGGGCTGACCGGATCTCCAAATGGTAAGAAAGGTTAGGTGATGTATAGTTAGAAAAGTATGTTCAGCCTTATGACACATTTCTTTTAAATAATATTAAATAAATTGAATATAAAATATATGGAAAATAAAGACAACAGATGCTGTTTTTTGCAACCAAAACCAATCCAAAGATTTAAAAGAAAACCACTCCCCACCATCACCATTTTAATCACTCCTGAGATAACTAATATTAACAGTACGGTGTGTATGCTTCCACACAGACCTTCTCTGTCTTATGTAAATGCAGAGGTTTGGGGCATTGTAAAAATGAGATCATACCATAGCCATCTATAACTTTTCTCACTGTCATCCCTCCAGGACAAGAATTACAGACCTGACTTAACTGCAAAATAAGTAGTTTGTGGTTATGAATGTACAATAAAATATTCAGTCATTTCCCTATTGAAATATATTCAGATTGCTTCCAAATTTTAGCCACCTTAAAAGTACCACCAGAAACATCATTGTACGTAGGTCCTTTATTTCTGCAGGGTAGATTCCCAAAAATGGTGTAGCTGGGTTAAAAAGTGTTAGCAGCATCATTATTGTTGGTAGTATATGCTGCCAGCTCACTCTCCCAAAACATAAAAGCAGTATATGCCTCCACCACTAGTAACATGAGAATACCCTTTCCCCTGTGCTTCACCTATTCATCCTTCCCTCCTTCTCCCCAAACCACTGCCAACCATTGGTGTTTTTACCGTCTCCATAGTTTTACCTTTTTCAGAATATCATCTAGTTGGGATTCAACTATAGTTTTTAATTGACTGGATTTGGCAGTTTTTTAACTTGTTTTTGTGTATGTGAACAGTCATACAAGGTTTGGTAACTTGTGGTTTTAACTCACTCTAAGAGTTATTAAAATTTTACTTGGTATTTCTATGGAAAACTGTTAGAGAACAAGAATCCAGTCTCTTCTGAATAATTTATAAATAATACTTATAACAAATAACAGTAAATCTCACAAGAACATGTTTTTGGTGATTTTGATCAGTGATGTGTAATAATCCCTGGATGATCTTTTCATTGCAGGGTGGAAGATGTCTATGGACGTGACATTTCTGGGTACGGGTGCAGCATACCCATCCCCAACCCGGGGTGCCTCTGCTCTGGTCCTTCGGTGTGAGGGCGAATGCTGGCTCTTTGACTGTGGGGAAGGGACTCAGACACAGCTTATGAAAAGCCAGCTTAAAGCAGGTTAGTGTGCATTCAGCTATCTCATTAAGACTATTTCTTATTCACTGTGTTGGCTCTCCTTGGGCCTTTTGCTCAGAAATAGCCCAGACAGTTGCATCCCACTTCAGTGCTAGAGCCCTGGCAAGATTTGGAAGGCCCTCAGGCATCCGGCCACATCCACTGAACTTCATTTATTTACTTTTTGTTCTTCCTATAAATGTTGAGAGCAATGATTTATATAAGCTTAGGGGTTGGAGGATGGAGTGGGATACATGAGGCATATTACACGGATACTGCAGAAGCAAAGGAACAGCGTACATACTTATTTCCACCAGGAGATAGTTGTACGTATCACAGGAGGATACAAAGAGCAGTAGGTGTTCAGGAGAATAAGGTGTTCTTTTTCATTTGGGGTTATCAGGGTAGGCATCTCAAGTTGACCCGTGAGTTGTTGAAGGAGGAGGAGGGATTCACTGGGCTGGGAAGAAGATGAGCATGCCAGCCAAAGGAATTGGCGCGAGCAAAGGTCCAGCACCAGAAACACCAAGGAATACAGTAGTGCAAAGCCTTGGCCCAGAGTCAGGCCAGCCTGGGTTGCAGTCCCAGCCGTGTCTTGGCTTGTGGCCTTAGCAGATCAACAAACTTAAGCTTTATTTTCTTCATCTTGAAAATGAAGGTAAAAACTCAACCTAGAAGGGATGTTGTAAGAATTACAGATAATAATCCCTTCTCTGTACAGTTGTCTCTCGTCAGTTAAATCTTAGTTCAAATGCCGTCTCCTCAGAGGCTTTCCCTGAACCTCTGGGTTTAAGTAATTCCTTGTTCATCCCAAGCATTCTACTGTTTCGTGCTATTTTTATTGATTTCTTAGCATCAGTATGTAAAATTGTTATTTAAATAGTTGTTTCTGTGTTTACTGTGTATTTCCCTGTATGATAAAGTAAGCTCAAGGATCATGTATATACCTAGTAGATGTAATAAATATTTCTTCAGCTGATGCATGAATAATGTGTTCAGCACTTAATGTGGTGCTTCTCACTTACTAGGTCTTGATAAATGATAGTTCTTGAAATTATTTGTGTGATTCATCACAGTGTGTGGCATTGATGACTAAAAGAAAGTTAGTTCTAGCACCCAGGGATCTCTTAGTCTAGTGGTGGAAACTGACATGTAAACAGAGGTAGTGTAATGTGATAACAGTGGAGCTATTTTCTAAATACTTTTGGAGCACAAAGGAGGGGGACATTAATTGTGTGTTCAGAGAAAGCATCCCAGAAATGGTAACAGTAGAGCTAAGGTCTAAGAGTTGATTAGAAGTTTCTCTGGGGAGAAAAGTGGGGATGGACATTCAAGGAACAGACAATGAGTGAGCAAGAAGTAATAGAATTTCCAGGACGGAAGTTGAAATGTTTAGGGAATGTTGAACCATCCAGAGCATTGAGTGGTTGGCCAGGATAGATGAGAGATAAAAATGCTGAAAAAGTGAGGGCAGAGTATGAAGTCCTCCATGGTCTACTAAGGTATTTGAACGTTCTTATTCTATTGGCAATAAAGAACCATTAAAAGTTTCTAAGCAGGGGAATGACATGGTCTGATTTGTGTTTTAGGACAGAGTTTTTCTATGGCAAATATACTGGGAGAGAGCAGTTTTTGTTTTTTGTCTTTCGTTTTTTTTAAGATTTACTCATTTTAGAGAGAAAGAGAGAGAGGGGAGGGGCAGAGGGAGACAGAGACTCTCAGGCAGACTCCCTGTGGAGCATGGAACCCAGCTTGGGGCTCAAGATCACAATCTGAGCCGAAACCAAGGGTCAGATGCTTAACCAGCTGAGTTACCTAGGCGCCCCTGGGAAAGACCAGTTGTTTTTTTGTATGTGTGTTTTTTTAAGATTTTATTCATTTATTCATTCATTCATTCATTCATTCATTTATTTATTATTATTTTTTTTTAAAGATTTTATTTATTTGACAGAGATAGAGACAGCCAGCGAGAGAGGGAACACAAGCAGGGGGAGTGGGAGAGGAAGAAGCAGGCTCACAGCGGAGGAGCCTGATGTGGGGCTCGATCCCATAACGCCGGGATCACGCCCTGAGCCGAAGGCAGACGCCCCTAAGATTTTATTTATTTATTTGAGATAGAGAGAGAGTGCAAGAGAGTGAGAGCACAAGCTGCAGGGAGGAGCAGAGGGCGAGGAAGAAGCAGTCTCCCTGCTGAGTGGAGAGTCTGATGCAGGGCTCGATCCTAGGACCCTGAGATCAGGACTTGAGCTGAAGGCAGTTGCTTAACCAACTGAGCCAGCTAAGCGCCCCGGGAGAGACCAGTTTTAAGGCATTTGCATTCATCTGAGAGAAGGGATAGTGGGTGAGGATGTTGAAGATGGAAGTAGGGATGGGGATGAAGATGAGAGACTCAATTTAAGAAATACTTACACAACTAGCAGGGGGTGGTGACTGATTGAATGTCTAGGATGTGAAGAAGTGTAGGATTACTACAAGTTAATGGGGCTGGTGTCCCAGACCTAAATAGGAAGTCAAGAACAGAGCTGTTGGAGGAAGGAACTAATGCATATCAGTTAGGACTCAATGGCCTTGACCCTGAGGTGAGGGCAGGTACTTTTCTTTATTTCCCTTGGGTCACACAGGGGTTCCTTTCATGAGAACTCTCAGGGACGAACAGGCTAGAGTGGAGGCTGTGATATTTCACATTTTAGACAGTAGGGATTGAATTGGTGGGATGATTAAAACAGAAACAAGAAACTGTTAAGTGTGGGTACCAGAGGTTTGGATGTGGAGATAAGTCTTTACTCTTTATTTAATACCTGTATCAGTTATCAATGCTGCATAACAGATGATAAATTTAGTGTCTTATTTGCATTTATTATCTCACAGTTTCCGTGGGTCAGGGAATTTGGGCCTGAGTTGGCTGGGTTCTCTGCTTCGGGGTTTCAATGGGTTGCAATCCATGTTTGGCCAGGGCTGAGATCTCATCAGAGGCTCAACTGGGGAAGAATCTGCTTCAGAGCTCACTTGAGTTGTTGGCAGAGTCCTTACAGTTGTAGGACCAAGGCTGCCACAGCTCCTCGAGGCCTCCTCTGGTTCCTGATCATGTGGATTTTGCTTCGTGGTAGCTTGATCCCTTACTGCCAGCCAGGGAGAAAGAAACTCAAGAGCAAGTCTGCCAGCAAGATGGAATCTTATAATGTAATCACACTGTATCCCTGTGCCATATTTTACTGGTAAGAAAAGTCACAGGTCCCACCCACACTGAAGAAGAAGGAGCTGTGGAGGGACATGAACATCAAGAGGCAGGGGCTGTGAGTACCACCTCATGTCTATTTGCTACAATACCTTTCTCTAATAATTTATATTTTGTAGCCATACATATGTTTTAAGTAAACATTTTGCAAAGCTAAGCCTCACAAAGAATAAATAAAATAAAGCCTAAGGGAGCCTTTAGTTTACTAAATTCTTACTGCTAAAAAAATACCTGGCCTCAGATGAGGGTTAAGATGGTAATCATAGAACATTATCTCTGACTCTAGCATTTCCAAAAGCCCCCAGTCTTAAACCGGAATGGAGTACTTTCAAGTCATCTGCATTACTTTCAACCCAATATGGACCCATCATTATTTGATTCACTGAAACCCTTTCAGCTTGTACTCCTCCTGGGATAATAATAATATTTTATGAGTTTCATAAGGAAGTACTTTTTATTTATCTAAACACACTTCTTTTAAGCTTCCTTGGTCCTAATGTGCAAGGATCTGATTACAAGTATGGGTTTGTCACGTCTATTTCTTCATAATTTTAAAGAGTGAGCTTAAGCCTTCCTTTTTCTTCCCTTAAAAATGATTATTAAAAGTATTACAAAAGTATAATGAAATGATTATAAAAAGTATACATGCAGGGCGCCTGGCTGGCTCACTCAGAGGAGCATATAACTCTTGATCTTGGGGTGGTGAGTTTGAGTCCCACATTGGGTATAGAGGTTACTTAAATAAGTAAAAAAATTTTTTAAAAAGTATACATGCTCATTGAAAAAATTCAGACAAAGCAGAAACATAAAATAAGGAAAGCCTGAATTCCCCTTATAGGTAAAATTACATTATAGGTAAATTTTTTGTGGATGTAGATATGTTAATGGTATAGTTGTGTGTGTGTGTACAATTTGTGTAAATGGTATCATACTGAACAATTCTATTGCAGACATTTTCCTATGGCAGGAAATATAACTGCATCCTCACTTAGGGGATGTTTAGTATTCTGCTTCTCTGTGGTGGCATATCCCCCTGTAACTTTCTTGTTCTCAAGTGAAAGGAAATTCGTGTACTCTGCTTTCTTCATTTGATAGCATCTCCTAACTTTGATCATTGTGGTTGCCATTCCTTCTCTCTCCGAAATCAAGTTTCTTGAAAAATGAAATGTTTGTCTTCCCTGAAACTGTGATAACTGTGGGAAGCAATTTTTGACTTACCTAATTTGTCTAACTTGCTTTGGGCTCACAGATTGTTTTGGTGTTCAGTGTTGGCTTTGTTGTGCACTAGATAGGGAGAGGGCCCAGAACGTCTGACTTGGCAGTAGTAAGGTCAACGTGAGGTCATGACTCAATAACCATCATAGTGTCTGTAGAGGCCTCAGGTCATATTTACGGTCGCCTCAGCAGCCCGGACAGCAGGAAGGGGAGAATGAAAGGGTTTCCAAGAAGTCAAAAGACAATAAAAGCAAGGCCTAAAAAGAGAAAACAAACAGGAGCATACTGAGGAAACTTCTAGAGTGCTTCAGGATTCTCTAGATCTCAAATTAGCCTCTACCCAATCTATTGTTCCCTGCCACAGGGACCTGGATTTTGTGTATTAACTCTGGAAGACTTACTTGGAGAACACTTTTGCCTTGATGTCACTGGACAAATCACTTTACAATAAACTATTCCCGTTCTTTTATGGTAACAATAAACTGTTCCTGTTCTTTTATGGTATCAAATGTTTGAAATAGGTGGACCATGAGGCTAGGATCAGAATTCTGTTACACTAAAATTGTGTTAATTGTGATTGTTACTTTTAAAATGCCCTGGTGCATCTCAGAAAAATGCTAATGTGGCATTCTGCCACATACCAGCAGTAAATTCAGTTTACCATTGGCTAAGTTACAACCTAAGCCAATATGCACTGAAAAAGCCATTGTGTTAGCTCTCACTGAAAAGAAGGGTTGGGCCCACATACCTTTATGTAACGCCGTAGGGGATCTGCCCTCTGAGCTATGTTCTAGCATCTATTGCCCACCTCCCCTCTGGTTCTTCACCCCCATTCTCTCCCACCTCCTTTCTCCCTCCTGCCTCAACGTCTTCCTTATTCTCCTCCCTCTTCAGACTCACTCAGACAGGCAGTCTCTTTCTTGGTTAGTTAATCTCTGTCCAGTGTGGAGAGTCCTTAAATGGCAGTTTGGGGTTCAGGCTTCGGTCAAGTTGGAGCCGGGGTTGCTGGAAGTATGTATTTGGTATTCTCGGAGCAGTAGAGGGCATTGTAACTGTCAGATGCTTTTGACATTTGAGGCCTGTCTAGTTTAAGTGAACTATTTCAGTACGCTTTTTTATTTTTCTCTCTTTCTTTCTTTCTTTCTTTCTTTCTTTCTTTCTTTCTTTCTGCAAGAAGATATGTAGGAAAATACTCTTAAAACTGCGATACTATGTAATTTGAAGATGTTTTATGGAAAAAGTTATATCTTATTAAAACCATAAAGCCTATCTTCCTTGCTTCTAGAATCATGTAGCAAAATATAAAGAAATAAGTTTGTGGTGATAAATAGAACTCTAAATTCATTTTGCTGCTTTCTATGTAAGTTGTTATACATGTTTTAAGTAGCGTTGTATGGGTTTTTACTTCTGGAAAAATTCCCAATTTTATTTCTCTGCCTCAATCAAAGGGAGAATTACCAAGATCTTCATCACACATCTTCATGGAGATCATTTCTTTGGCCTTCCTGGCCTCCTCTGCACAATCAGCCTGCAGAGTGGCTCTGTGGTCACCAAACAGCCTATTGAAATCTATGGCCCTGCTGGGCTTCGAGACTTTATCTGGCGAACCATGGAACTCTCTCACACAGAGTTGGTCTTCCCCTACGTGGTCCACGAGCTGGTGCCTACAGCAGATCAGTGTCCTACAGAAGAACTAAAAGAATGTATGTATGTGAGTAAAACAGACAGCCATCCCAAAGAGGGACAAGGAAGAACTATCCTGTTAGACTCAGAAGAAAACTCATACCTTCTGGTTGATGATGAACAGTTTGTTGTAAAAGCATTTCGCCTCTTTCACCGAATTCCCTCCTTTGGATTTTCAGTTGTGGAGAAGAAACGCCCAGGTAAACTCAATGCACAGAAACTGAAAGACCTCGGTAAGTGGTGGGTTTGTTTTTTTCCTTCCTTCTCATCAGTTAAGCTGTTGTTAGCTGAAGCTGCTAGAAGTGTCATAATAACCTTCCTTTCCTGTGTCCCAGGCCTAAAACTGACATTTTCTCCACTTATTTCTTTGGCCAAAGTTTGCTTATTAAGGGAAATACGTGGGGCCAAAAGATGCTATTCAGACCAAAACCCAAGTATATATGTGAATCCTTTTCTCTTCTCCCCCTGGATCCACAATTTTAGTCTGTCTTACCTTCAGCTGGCTATCTTGCATGGCAGGGTGGTGGTGGTTGTCTTAGGTCTAGGCTTTGATGTTTTCATGTCTTCCTTTTGAAGTATGTTTTCGTTGACTTCTTTGGCCTGAGAATTTTTGCCATAGTTCTTAGCCGTGCAACTGCAACCAGCTACCTTCAGGGTTTTCCTTCTTTATCAGCCTTGCCTACTCATTCAACTTTGATTAAGTTAATTTGGTGTTCAGAACACCATGCCTCAAGTGTTTCACACGCCTAGGTTCCTCATAGGCGGGAGCCAGCACAGAGACAGACTTGGGCCCCCTCTGAGGCTTTGTACCTCCTCCATGCCGGGCTGTCGTGTGTGAGGGGGTCTTCACCTATCTCGAAGCAGCATCCAGGTTCCTTCCACGCCCAGCATCACCGCCTTCCTTGGCATGGCCACACCGGAGCCTATAAAAAGATGATGGTGTCTTTTGTATATTTGTTTCTTTTTGCAGTCTCTTCCTTCTTCCCCAACTAAAACAAAATATTAAATAATGAAGAGAAGTGACTTAGGCCAAAGGTATTTTTCTTATCTAAAAACCTGTGGAAATACTATTATATTGGGAAACTTTAAACATGATGCATGATGGAATTAGTGAACACGTTCTGTTCATAGATGTTGTTCAGAGTGATGGTCATGTGTTATTCTGGATGAATATGAGATAATTAATATAAGGTTTACCAAAAACTGCCACTGTCTGCAAAGAAGATTGATTATGTATGATTGCCAGAAATGCTTCTTGATGTGATTCAAATGATCCTCTCAAACCATTTTTTTTTATTAAGTTAGTCAGTTTGTAGGTACTCTGTCATTATTTAAATGGATTCATTAAATTTATTCAAAGATGAGCTTGTTAAGTAAAGTAGTCTCAAAAACTGTTACTCCCATTCACAGCAGAGAATCAAAGCTGGTAGCTTGACTATAAGAAGGTCTTAGTCTTAGTGGGACTTAACAGCTTAAAGCTCATCTGACACGTGTGCTTGGGAAATGTTTTAGGTACTAGGGCATCACTAAGATCAATAGCCAACACCGAACTTTCAAAAATGTATAAATGTTCCAGCTTTCCACGAATAGTAAAATATTTATAACAATTATGAAAAGAATTGGATGCGTTTTCCGTTTGCTGTGCTGTTAAAACAGACTCTCTTAACAAGTCATAAATTCCATTCCCATGATGTGATGTTATCTGCCTCCATCATTAGGTGTGCCACCAGGTCCTGCCTATGGGAAGCTGAAAAATGGTATTTCTGTTGTTCTGGAAAATGGAGTTACAATTTCTCCCCAAGATGTCTTAAAAAAGCCTATTGTTGGAAGAAAAATCTGCATTTTGGGTGACTGTTCTGGGGTTGTGGGTGATGGAGGAATGAAGCTGTGCTTTGAAGCAGACCTGTTGATCCATGAAGCGACCCTGGATGACGCTCAGATGGACAAGGCAAAAGAGCATGGCCATAGCACGCCACAGATGGCCGCCGCGTTTGCAAAGTTGTGCCAAGCGAAGAGGCTAGTTCTGACTCACTTCAGTCAGAGGTACAAACCGGTTGCCTTGGCCAGAGAAGGAGAAACAGATGGGATTGTAGAACTAAAAAAGCAAGCGGAATCAGTGTTAGATCTCCAAGAAGTGACTCTAGCAGAAGACTTTATGGTGATTGGCATTCCAATGAAGAAGTGAACCCGGTATTCCGGAATGCATACTAACATGCCTGTGAATATGTTACTGAACCAGCAGTCAAGTTGGTTGTAGTGGTGGTGGTGGTGGTGGTGGTGGTTGTTTCAGTCTAAAATTATTTGGGTCCTAATAATCCTAAAAAGGATAGAGCTGCATTGCTGAGCTGACTCAGCAGTGAGAGGGAGCAAGCTTTTTGATAATAAATCATTTTAAAAAGAAAGAAAAAACCAGCATCCTTCTTAAAGTCCAGATTTGACAAAATGATAGACTATTCAGGTATACTTTTTGATTTGTGGCTGCTGCCTCAGATATAAGCCAATACCCCCATGCAATCCTGGGCTTGCTTCTGCCCAGTTTTATTGCTATTGTTGGCAAAGTACAGAGGGCTCAGCCCTCTTGGCTAAAAATGGTATTTTAGCAGTTTGTTGAATCTGTTCATGTTATTAACAGAATAAAGAGAAACGTAATGAGACATTATACATGCAGGATTGAAGCTAGCATATTAAATCTTGATTTGTTTGCTGGAATACTGAATGCAGGGTCAAGGTAGGTGTTTATCCTTCAGTGCTTGTTTTTTGGAACTTTCTGGTTTGTTGTAAACCTGTGGGTCTCAGCCAGGGGTGATACCACTCCCTTAGAAATTAGGGGGATGTTTCTTGTCAAAATGACTGGAGGGCTGGAGAAGAGTACTACTAGAATTTAGTCAGTAGGGGCCAGGGATGCTAGCTCCTACAAAGTTGGGGTCAGTCCTGTACAACGAAAAATGACCTCACCCCAAAATGCTAATTGTAGGCCTATTGAAATATATAGAAAGTTAAAACTTAAACTCCCAATTTGAATATACTTTATCAAAATTAGTGACATGAATTGAACTGGTTAAGTCAAATTCTTACAACAAACTAGAGAACTAGAACAAACATTAGAAGATGTTGGGATTGGAATATCGTATCAAATATTATTTGACAGAAATGAGCCATGAACTATAACTTGTGAATCTGGAAGTAAAGAAATGATACTTGTTAAACTGAGGTTTAGTTTGCGTGTCCCTATTAATAGTTCTTTGAGCACAGTTTTAATAAGCTAGCTTTTCCTTCTGAGCTGCCTTCCACCTCCCTTCTATCTGCCATGGGATATCTCTGATTCATTTGATCCACAGTATTTCTCAAAATGGATTACATGGAAAGCTAGTCTCAAGCACAGATTCATTCAAAAGGATTTTCTCATCCCAGTTTGGGAAATGCTTTATGTTGTGTGTCCCTCTGGAGGTGTTCTAGTGCCCATCGATATCATAAAAACAGTACTCCTTGGATGATCACAAACCCGTCTTTGGTGCCAGAAAGATGTGATTTCAGAGTCCCATTCTGTACCTTGTGCTCTGGTGCAGATTACTTACTCTTCGTGAGGTTCAGCCTGCTCATTTCTAAAATGGGAAAAATAATAAGACCGACTGTGTAGGATCGCTGTGAAGATTAAATAAGACAGTGCGTAAAAGGAACATAGCACATTGCTTACAGGTGTTGAGAAGCCCTGCAGTAGAGGGGTCTGTCAACTGTTTTGAACCCCTGTCTCAGTCCTGTTTCACCATATACTATCAACATTTCAGGAACCTTGGGAGTTTTATTGTACACGTATTTAGAAATTCTATCATGGTATATACTGTTAAATTCTTTAGGGTTCTGGGGCTTCTCTCAAAAACTTCTGACTCCTGGATGGACCTAGAGTCCCTAGAGTAGTGATCATCAGGATGGTCTAGTTACTCAAGATCTCAGTCATTCTGAAACAGTTTCCAGAATGGTCTAATTCTACCCTACTCTAGTCTCTTGGGCCACCAAAGTTTGACCAGCTTAAAGTGTATCTTGGTTTCCGGACTCAGTTAAAACAAGCATTTATTAGACGCCTAATGTGTGCCCAAACTTGTACATCCGGGAATGGCTGGTAGTACTACTGTATGGAGCTCTTGAGGGCGAACACTGTATCTTAGTCACTTCTGCATTCTTGGAATTATCCACTCACAATAAGCACTCAAATGTTTATTGAATGAAATGAGGCCTTGTTATCGTGATAGCTTAAACTTTAGGACCTAAAGTTTAGGACCTGTGCCTAGCCCATTTCATTACTCTATTTGTCCAAAAAATTTTGACCACCTGTTTGGTGGTACCTTGTTCAACTGAGTACCAACTAAGTGCCAGTGCCAGGTTTTACTGTGTAGGGACTATGTAAGTGAATATAAGACAAAATTTCAGGCTCACTGTCTTGGTGATAGATACTGATAGTAAAAAACAAAGGTAAATATACAGGTCCTTCACGTATTCTAATCTTGTAGCCTGGCACTCAGTTTTGCTGTTCTTGAGCATTACTTGTAGCTGACTTGAGCTGTGCCCTTAGAATCAGGCCCTATTAATCTATGGGCTAAGCCCTCAGAGACCACGGGAATGTGGGAACAAATTGATACGACGGATCGATCAAGCATAGGGTATCAATCCATGGTGAGAATTGCTTCTTGGGTTCTCTTCTGGCCTAGAATTTTGTTCATAATGGTAGGACACATTCTAAAAATTTGTGGAGCTAGAATTAAAAATGAAGTTTATACTGGACTTCCCAAAGCCTGTAATCTGCTCATGGTTGTATGACTCTAAGAGGGGATAAGAAAATGTATTGTGTCCCAAACTTATTTGATCACTGAATCCTCTTTTGCCAAGGAACATCTTGGAACACAGAGAAATATTATTATCTAATACTTCTCAAAATTATTATATTTACATTTTTTATCTGAACAATTTATTGAGGTAATGAATTCCATATCTATGCTTAGTATTTTCCTTGTCCTAAACTGGCTTTTCAGTTGTCAGGAATCTATAGGTACCTGCTTACTTTTGATTTCCAATTCTCAAAAAGTGTTTAGACTTGCCCAAATAGACCCCAAATCTGCTCTGTTTTTCTAATATTCATGCCTCATTAATAGACTTTTTTTTTTTTTTNGATCACGCCCTGAGCCGAAGGCAGACGCCCAACCGCTGTGCCACCCAGGCGCCCCTCATTAATAGACTTTTAATGAGCTTTTAACTTTATCTACCAGCATATGCTTGGTAGATAATTTTTTCAGGGATTCCAGAAAGAAGATGATTACTCATAATTCTACCACCCCCAAAGCAACTACTTCTCACTCAGTGGTGTTCAAATGAAGGTGTGAGTCAGTATTAGTCAAGGTAGTATGTGGGTGGACAAGGGTGTGTAGGTAGGCAAAAATCCTTGGGCTGTGATTCCAAAGCATCTAATTCAGTT
Source organism: Ailuropoda melanoleuca (assembly GCF_002007445.2). Taxonomy (NCBI): domain Eukaryota; kingdom Metazoa; phylum Chordata; class Mammalia; order Carnivora; family Ursidae; genus Ailuropoda; species Ailuropoda melanoleuca. The sequence continues at coordinate 83,357,414 of NC_048231.1, forward strand.
GGTCTGGGGTGGAACCCAGTGATCTGCATTTTTAGCAAGCCCTCCGTCTGGGTGATTCTGAGATACAGGGTAGCAAACCACACTGGGGAAAAAAAACCTGTCTTTTTCCATGCACTTAAAAAAAAATTGAGTGTACATAGATATTTTATATATATTTAAGCATACTATGTTTATGTATGTGTCTATGTTTTTACATATAGGGTGACCTCAACTGTTTTTCTCATTTAACATTATGAGCATCTTCCCACGATGTTACCTGTTCTTTGAAAGCATGAATTTAATGATTTTATAGTATTCCATTCTATAGATGTAACATAATTTTCCTACTTTGGGGGCACTGAGATCGTCTTCCATTATATATAAATAATACTATCATGAATATTCTTGTGCGTAAATCTTTGTATCTCTGAGTATTTCCTTACAGTTAATTTATCTTAAGGTCAAAACATCTGACTTGTGTTAGATTCCGCATGGGAATGACCCACTTGTTTTCTAGCTCACACCGTGCAGCAGCATGAGAGAGGCCTATTTCGCTACTCTGGGTAGATGATACAGTTCATCAATTAATGACCTTTCAAACACTTCTCTTCTAAGACATTTGTCTTATACAGATTATTTTGGCCTCCTGGTGCAAATAGCTTTATTATGTCTTTCAACTAGCACATGCAATTCAACTGTAATTTCCTTGAATATTCTATACCAACTTCAAAATTTGAACAGTTTTTACTTAATGGGGTACAAGTCCTTACTGCTTCAAATATGTTCATGACTGATGTATAGGGAAGGTACTTTTGTCCTCACAAAGATACCAATTTATAGTGAAATGTAGTGGTTCTGTCCTTATTGATTGATGGATTTGTCAGGTAATGAATGATTCAGAGTATTTTTTCTTATATGGGAAGAATAAAAAGGAAATGCTAGTAATGCTTTGAATGTTCACTCTTGGCAGGATAAGAATAGAGTTTGGGCATGGTGGGACATGGGGTAAAATCAAGAAATTCTTGTAGAAAGTAAACTGCTTAAAACTAGAAAATAAATAGCACTTTAAGCAAATCATGTTAAAAAGAAAAAAGAGGCGGTATAGTAAATACCAGATGAATATTTCAGAGTGGAGGAAGGGATCCTTAGCAGAAGGTGCAGGGGGTATGAGGAGGGATGGTTGGAGGACTACTGTTTTTTATAAGCCTGATAGTACTAGTTCTGTTTGCTATTTTGAACGATTAATGTGTGTATATATTCATTTAGTTTAAAAATTATAGTAAAACACATAGATATGATTATTCTACTCTAAATAATCATATCAGCTGCTGGTTTCCACATGGGTGCTCCAGGTATTTAACAGTTCCTCTGAAGCCTCTTTAACATTCCTATCTGGGGCTCCTGGGTAGCTCAGTCTTTTAAGCAGCCGACTCTTGATCTTGGCTCAGATCATGGTTTCAGGGTCCTGGGATGGAGCCCTGCATCAGGCTCCGTGCTCAGCAGGGAGTCTGCCTGAGGACTCTCTCTCCCTCTGCCCCTCCCACTCATGATCTCTCTCTCTCTCAAAATAAATAAGTAAACCTTAAAAAAAAATCCCAATCCTTTTTCCATACTGCCAAGTGATTTTTTCAAAGTGCAAATCTGAGCCTAGCATCCCCTTACTTGAAACTTGCCTTACCCACCCTTTCCAACCTAATCTTTCCCCACAGTGCCATTCATTTTTGCAGCTCCAGCCACATGGGCCTTCTTTAAGTCCTTTGTCAGAGGTTTCTGTTATTGCACTGTCTTGGGGAACTACTCCCTCCGCTTGGAATGTTCTTTCTCCTTCCCACAAGTTAACTCTTAGTGGGCCTTCAGATCACATCTCTGCAGTCACATCCCTAGAGAGTCTTTCCCAGACTTCCCACTAGGTGGCTTATTACTCTAACAGCACTTGTACCCCACCTTCCTGGTGTTTGGCACTCATATATTTGTTTTGTTTGACCTATTTGATTAATGCTCCTCTTTCCTGCTAGCACCGCAAGCTTCCCAAGAGCAGGACTGTGTCTGATTTTGTTGCCTTTTGTGCCCTAGCTCCTAGTTCATTGCCTGAAGCACTCAATAATTAGTAGTGACTGGCTCAATTTTCCTTGCCATCCTATTCTATTAAGATACAATACCTCACTCTCCTAGAGATTTTTCCTGATCAATATTAAAAACAAAAACCCCCAGCCTTACTCTCTGAACTAAAACTGGAGAGGAAGAAAATGGTTGTCTGATCTTAATGAGGCAAATCCTTATAAATAATAATTCTAAAGCTTTAACTTTCTGTCCTATATATGCGGACAGATACCTAGAGTCAGAGAAAGGGCTGTAAAAAGAAGTTTCTGTGCCTAAGAAATTGGGATGTTGGTTTTTGCTAGGCATAGAAAAGTCAGAACAAAGGTAATAAAGAATGAGAAGAGAAGGCCAAGCCTCATGCAGGAATCAGGAGCCCCATGCAGGGTAAGGAAACTCTGGGAGAACCTTAAAAACACAGATGTCTGACCTCCAGTGTTATGGTGTCTGTGTTGCTTGTAGTAAGTCCCTCCAATTCCCCCCAAATGTCTTTGAAGTCTGGTAGACACATAGGGTTTAGGGAATCTCTCCACAACCCTGCACACCAAACAAGAACAAGTTCAGAACTCCCTGATTATGTTGACCTGGGTGGAAAAGTGCAGCAGAGGGGCAACTGGGTGACTCAGTCCGTTAAGTGGCCGACTCTCAGTTTCGGCTCAGGTCATGATCTTGTGGTTGTGGGATCTAGCCCTGTGTCAGACTCCAGAGTTGGCTTCAGATTCTCTTTCCCTCTCCCTCCAGCTCGTGCATGCTGTCTCTCTCTCTCAAATAAATAAAGTCTTAAAAAAAAAAAAAAAGAAGAAGAAAAGGAACAGAGCAGAAGGGAGAGAATAAGACAACCCTAAACTAGTATAGTTCACAGGAGCTTGAGTCAGGTGAACACAGAGCCTAAGTCTCCCAGGAATTTTCAGAAAATTTTAAGGAGGGCATTGACCTTTATGTAACCCATGGGATGGGGAGGCAGGAGAGCTGTTGAGCCAATTTCATGTGTATCTTAAAGAACAGGACAACTTTAGCTAACAGCTAGATATAGATATTTCTGTGCCCTTGACAGACATACTCTAAGGATTAAAAAGCTGTCATATCCAGGATAATAAGGAAGTTGAGGGGGGTGCCTAAGTTTACCCAAAGTAAAAAATATTTCCACTCCTAAATAAAGCTGAGAAACACTGTTGCTCAGATGTCAGCATGCTAATTATACACTCAGCAGACATGGCAGGTACAAAGATTAAATTCGCCCACAAAAAAGTAAAAGGGGAAAGGCAAGGGATCAAGTTTCCAGCTATATAAATCCCCCTGTAACTGCCAGAAACTGTTCAGGCAACCTCAGGTAGAGCTAAGCAACATTTAGTTCAGTGTCACCAAATGAAACCAAAGTTATTTTGTCTAGGTCATTCTCTACCTTGTTGTGGCTTCCAGAGATCATAGGTTTGTCTGAATGAGACCATATCTCTGTCAAACATCCTAGACTGAAGCTGACCTCGTAGAAATACCCACGTCTGGGTCAGCAACCCAAATGCTGTTCCTAATTGGCCAACAAAAGCCTTGCTGTAGAACACATCTTCATACAGCTAGTAGATACTGGAACATAATTGATTTTCTCCCACATGCCTCTACTAAGAGGAAGTATAGTCTACTGCAGTGGTCTTCAAACTAGGGTATTTGTATCTCCAGGGATATGCAAAGACTTTTCTAAGGATACACAGGCATGCTTCCATATGAAATATTAGCCTATAATCAATCCTCCTGAGAACTAGTGTAGGCAAAATACCTTTCTGAGTACATTGCACAATTCTCCAGGATACCAAAGAAGGGGATGATGGAAGTATTGGCACTGGGGCTAAAACATGAATGATTGGGTATCAATTCGTTTGCAAATTGTGTAAGTAGTTTCCAGTCTGTTCTTTGAACAAAATTGGAGGAGGATCTAATCAAGTCTAGATCAAGGAGTATCTAATCTGTCCAATGATAGATTTTTTAAACTGCTTTGTTGAGATATAATTTACATACCATGCAATTCAGTGGTTTTTCTTATATTCACTGTGCAAATATCACCACTATCCATTTTAGAATATTTTCATTATCCCATAAAGAAACTGTACCCTTTGGCAGTCACATCCACTTTCCTCCCACACTTCATAGCCCTAAACTACTTTCTACCACTCATCTACTTTCTAACTACTAATCTGCTTTCTGTCTCTATAATTTTCCTATTCTCAACATTTCATGTAAATTGAATCATATGTGGTCCTTTGTGATTGGCTTTTTTCATTTAGTGTAATGTTTTCAAGATGTATCCATGTTGTAGCTTGTATCAGTACTTCATTCCTTTTATAGCCAAATAATATTCCATTGTATGGATATACTACATTTTATTTATCCATTCATCAGTTGATCGAACGATAGATTATTAAAAATACTTTTAACATTATGCTTAAATCAGAAATGAAAAAGGAGACATTGCCACAGATCTTACAAATATTAAAAAGTTAAAAGAATACTATAAGTAACTGTAATTTTAGATAAAGTTACTAAAAGAACTTCCTAAAAAGCACAATTTGCTAGAACTGACAAAAGAAAAAATATAGGACTATTCAGATTTTCTGTTTTTTAAAGAAATTGAATTTGTGGTTAAAACACTTCTTACAGGGGCGCCTGGGTGGCACAGCGGTTAAGCGTCTGCCTTCGGCTCAGGGCGTGATCCCAGCGTTCTGGGATCAAGCCCCACAATCAGACTCCTCTGCTATGAGCCTGCTTCTTCCTCTCCCACTCCCCCTGCTTGTTCCCTCTCTCACTGGCTGTCTCTATCTCTGTCAAATAAATAAATAAAATCTTAAAAAAAAAAAAACCACTTCTTACAAAAAAACTCCCCGAACCCAAAAAACTCCATGCTTAAATGGTTTCACTAGTGAATTATTCTAAACAAGGAAGAAATACACCCTTCCTCTACAAATACTTCCAAAAAATGGAAAAAGAGAGAATACTTCACAACTCATTTTATGAAGTCAACATAACCTTGATCCCAAAACTTAAGGACATTAAAAGAAAGGAAAATTTCACAGGGCACCTGGCTGGCTCAGTTAAGCATCTGCCTTCTGCTCAGCTCATGATCCCAGAGTCCCAGGATCAAGTCCTGCATTGGGCTCCCTGCTTAGTGGGGAGAGTCTGCTTCTTCCTGTCCCTCTGTTTCTCCCCCCACTCGTGCTCTCTCTCTCTCTCTCTCTCTCTCTCTTGCTCACTCAAATTAAAAGGAAAAGTTACAGTCTAATTTCTCTTAAAAAAAACTCTAAGGAAAATAATTAGCTAATCGAATCCAGTAATATACAAAAAGAATAAGACACCTTGACAAAAGGAGTTTATTCAAGGAATGGAAGATTTATTTAACATTTTGAAATCAATATTATTCACAACATTAACAAAATAAATGGAGAAAAAGTGGTAAGATGAACTCCATAAATATAAAAATTTTTCTGATAAATTTTTAAAAAGATTTGTTTATTTGAGAGAGAGAATGTGAGTTGGGGGAGGGGCAGAGAGAGAGGGAGAGGAAGAGAATCTCAAGCAGACTCCCTGCTGAGTGCAGAGCCCAATGTGGGGCTCCATTTCATGACTCATGAGATCAGGGCCTGAGCTGAGACCAAGAGACAGACGCTCAACCAACTGAGACACCCAGGCACCCCTCTGATAAAATTTAATACCCCATGATAAGAACTCTTAATATTATCAAGAACAGGAAGGAATACCTTTAATCTGATAAGTGTCTACAAAATAATAGAGTAAATATTACATACATTTAATAATAAAATATTGAAAGTTTTCATCCTGGGATGAGAAACAGACAGCATTGCTTTGAAGGTCTTTGTGTAATAAGGCAAAAAAAATGAATTAAAGGTATAAGGATTAGAAAGGAAGAAATAAAACTATCATTGTTAGTTGATATTATGTACATAGAAAAATCCAAAAGAATAAGCAGATAACTTGTTAGGATTATAAGTGAACTTAGCAAGATGTCTGGATACTCAATCAGTATAGGGAAAATCAATTTTGTTTCTATATTCCAATAATAAACATTTAAATTTTTAAAATAAAACCATTTACAGGAGCATCAAACCATCAAAAACCTAGAAATAGATCTAATGAAAGAGATGCAAAACTTAATTGAAAACTATAAAACATTATTGAGATATATTAAAGAAGACTCAAATACATGGAACTGTATACCATGTTAATAAATTTGGGCTATTCAGTATTGGAAGATATCATTTATCCCTAAATTTATCTGTAGTTTCTTGGTCTAGGTGGGAGTTACTTGGGTCCCTTCCTGGTGTGAAAATAAGCTATTAAGTTGTGATTTGGACATTTTTCTACACGTACATCAATGAAAATTTAAGAACATTTTTGAGTTGTATGTCAATTATATCTCAAAGCTGGAAAAAAAAAAAAAACCAGGGGGAACTTTTTTGAACTGTTCGAAGAAAAAATACTAGAGATTCCTATTTCTTGGTTACTCAATCAAGCACCAATCTAGGTATTGCTGTGGATTTTGCAAATATGAGTAAAGTCCCAAGCCAGTTTACCTTAAGATACATCTGACCCAATGAAGAGTGCTATTTGAAAGCAGAGAATTTTCTCTGGGTAGTAGCAGAAGGGTAAGTTAGAGAAGTTCGAAGCATGAGAAGGATTTGAGAGTCCATTCCTGGCTTTGAAAATGGAAAGGGCCACATTCAAGGACCTGAGAGTTGTGCCTGGCCAGCAGCCAGCTGGAAAACAAGACTTCAGTCCTACAACCGCAAGGATCTTAATTCTGCCAACAATATGAATGAAACGTTTCCTTCCCCCAGAGCCTCCAGATAAGAACTCAGCCCTACTAATACCTTAATTTTGGACTTGGGAGACCAGAAAACTCAGTCAATAGCTCTAACCCTCTCTACCCACCTCGGACTTCTCATCTACAAAATGTTGAGATGATAATGAGGGTTTTTTTTAAGAGTAATTTTTTTAAGATTATTTCTTTATTTATTTGACAGAGAGAGAGAGCACACGCAAATGAGCACAAGCAGGGAGACAGAGGGAGAAGCAGACTCCCTGCTGAGCAGGGAGTCCGATGCGGGGCTCTATCCCAGGACCTTGGAATCATGACCTGGGCTGAAGGCAAATGCTTAACTGACTGAGCCACCCAGGTGCCCCTAAATGGGTGTTGTTTTAAGCTGCTAATATTGTGGTATTTTGTTATGCAGCAATAGAAAACTAATACAGTCACTATGTAATTTTAAAAATGTTTTTGTTTTATGGAGATATAATTCAGATACCACAATTCACTCACTTAAAGTGTATAATTCAGTGATTTTCACTATATTCATAGAGTTCTACAACCATCACCACATTCAATTTTAGAACAATTTCATCACCTCAAAAAGAAACTCCTCACTCTTCAGCTATCACTCCTTAGCTTCCCATCCCCCTAGCCCTAGGCAACCACCAATCTACTTTCTGTCTCTATGGATTTGTCTATTCTAGACATTTCATATAAATAGAATCATACAATGTATGATCTTTTGTGTTTGGTTTCTTTCACTCAGCATATTTCAAGCTTCACCCATATTATATCTGTGTATCAGAACTTCGTTTCTTTTTGTTACTGAATAACAAATATTCCATTGTATGGACATACCATATTTTGTTTAGCTATTAATCAGTTAATGAATGAGGCTTTACTCTTCCTTCCTTCCTTTCTTCCTTCCTTCTCTCCTTTCCTCCCTCCCTCCCTTTTCCTTTCTTTCTTTCTTTTCTTTCTTTCTTTCTTTCTTTCTTTCTTTCTTTCTTTCTTTCTTTCTTTCTTTTTTCTTTCTTTCTTTCTTTTCTTTCTTTCTTTCTCTTTCTTTCTTTTTTCTTTCTTTCTTTTTCTTTCTTTCTTTTTCTTTCTTTCTTTCTTTCCTTCCTTCCTTCTTTCTTTTCTTTCTTTCTTTCTTTCTTTCTTTCTTTTTTCTTTCTTTCTTTCTTTCTTTCTTTCTCTTTCTTTCTTTTTTCTTTCTTTCTTTTTCTTTCTTTTTCTTTCTTTCTTTCTTTCCTTCCTTCCTTCTTTCTTTTCTTTCTTTCTTTCTTTCTTTCTTTCTTTCTTTCTTTCTTTCTTTTAAATGGTAAAAACAACAAACACATAACATAAATTTGCCTTAACAATTTTTAAGTGTGCATCAGAGTATTAACTATTACTAATAACACGTTATTGTACAAGACTTCTAGAACGTTTTCACTTTCCATGATTGAACCTTTATACTTATTAAAAATCAACTCCTCTTTTCCCCCTTCCTCCAGCCCCTGACAACCACCAATCATATAATATAAAATAATAAAAAATACATGGTAAATATTACATGAGGTTCTAGGACAGTCTATTCCTTCCTATCTATGTCTTTCTAAAAGAGCTGCTTAGCATGGTGGCTAAGAGAGTGATCTTTTAAATCCCAACTGTATCACTAGTCATACAAAGTCCCTTAAGCTCTGATTCATTGGGCCAAGTCCCTTAATCTCTGATTCATTGTTCTCCTCCTCTGTACACTGGGTAATATAGTAGTATCTATCTCACAGGGTCATTGACAGGTTTAAATGAGTCGATAAGAGTATAACATTTAGAATAGTGCCCAGAACATAATGAGTCCTCCATAAATGCTAGCAAACAGTATTATGTCTAAATTATATAGATTATAAATGCCTCAAAAGCAGGGCCCTTGCCTTCTTTACAGCTAACATGTAGAGACTGCTCAAGCTTTTTCTACTTGCTTGGCTCAGCAGTATTAATTTATTAGCAGATGCAGGCATTGTCTTGCTTGCTGGTTTCTCCATCTGCTCTAAATTTAGGACTAAATAAAGACAGTTGTGGGGGTGGAGGAGGTTTTAGAGATCTCTGGTCCAAATCCATTGGGTTTTTGTTTTATTCGAAAGCTGTAATCCAGAGAGAATTTAGAAGCATCTGCTGAAGACCATTTTTAGGCATGTTTTGCAGAAATTTGTAGCATCTATTGACATTGTTATGTACATCCATACTTTGAATCTTCAACCATTTGCATACAGTAATATCCTAACTGGTGTTCCGCATCTGATGCTACTCTATATATGGTAATTCCTAACTCATTATAACATATGGATATTAAGTAAATTGATTTATGAGAAGCAATTCACTTTTTCAGTCTTGGTAGTTAGAATAGTCACAATCTTACAATCCCAGATTTGAATAAAGATGTATAAGAATAGGGCATCATAATTAAACTTTACATTTGTGTGGTACATAATAATACCTTAATCTGTATACCTTATTTAATGCTTATAAGCACTCAGTGAGGCAGGCAGGTAGGGGAAGATGATGAATTCCATTTTATAGATGAAGAAATTAGAATTAAGAGGTGTTAACTGGCTTGCCTAAATTTACTAAATGGTAACAAATGGCAGAGCCAAGACTATGCTTCAGTTTCCTAACTGCTATCCAGTGCCCTTTCCATTCTGCTGGGAGAGGAAAAAGTTAGGAATTCCCACTTTCTTCCACCAGGTTTTATGGCCTGACTCTAGTAAGAACCAGACAGTACTTGCCAGCAGTGGTCTGTGGGTGAGTCTTCAGTAAAGCCCAGGTCTCCTTTGGTCAATCCCATTTTGTAAATGCTACAGCCTCATCCCCCTGGCAATGATTTATACCAGGCAAATGTTGCAGATAACAGCGTTTAACAGCATTGCTAGAACTGAGAAACTTGGGAATTGAAGGATCAAAAACAATCATCTATTACGTAATTTGAATAATGGGGGAGAATCTTCTAGTCAACACTCAATCTCTTTGCTCCTCACTTCAGGCTAAAGATGCCTATGAAAATCCCATGTAATGTGGCTGCAGAAGGTATTTTGTAGACAGAACTTTGGTTTTTTTGTTTGGTTGTTTTTGTTGTTGTTGAAGATTTTATTTATTTATTTGACAGAGAGCTAGAGAGCACAAGCAGGGGAGAGGGAGAAGCAGGCTCCCTGCTGAGTAGGGAACCCAGTGCGCGGCTCGATCCTGATCCCAGGACCCTGGGATCATGACGCGAGCCTAAGGCAGATGCTTAACTGACTGAGCCACCCAGGCATGCCTGTAGACAGAACTTTGAATAAAAGCAATCATGGGAGTTTTGTAGTTTGTTTTCTCTGGAAGAGGGCCACCCTCCCAGAATTGCTTGTCATTGAATAGATGAGAAGGAGCAGGATTAGAAGTAGAAAGAGAAGTAGCCTGAACATTTAGTGGCAGGCGACTGCCTCTACGTGGCTGAGAGAAAGTATTTATACTGTAAAGGAGTTAGCTTGAATGGCAGAGACAGAATGACTAAATCTCTGTGCAATTAGTATATAAATTCTGACCCGACAAGTATGTACTGGCACAGGCAAGTATGAAGCTTTTGATGTTGGGCATAGAAATGGGTGAAGAGAAAACCCCTGTAAAAGATCCATTTCGCATAACATGCCAGTGTGATAGGAGTCTGTATTTCAGAGGACTAAAACCAAATTGAATGAGCCTAAACGATAACAGAATTTATTGATTTCTTATAAGTCAAAAGAGTAAGGATGGTATGAGCATCAGAGGCAACTGGATCCAGAGCTCAGAGGATATCAGGGTTTTTCCCCCTTTCTCCTTTTAACTTTGAACTCTGCTGCGTTCTATGATCCTCTTTGCTTATGCAGATGAACTTCCTCTGTGTAGTTAGAAAACATGGTTGCCAGCAAGGGCAGACTGATGCTCCATCCTGGCATAGCAATCTCAGCACAAAGGAGCATGGCTTCCATGTATAAATTCCCAAAGAAGGATTTTGATGGGCCAATGTAGGCCATGAATCTCTCTGTGAACCAGTCTAAGACTCAAGGTTAACCGAGTGCCAGAACTGGTCAATTCTTGCTCATGTCTCCACATTCAAATCAAAGCAGATAGAGTCTAATTACCAGAAAATTGTTGGCGAGAAATCTGGCTGGGCTATCACAGTCCACTACAGCCATAGCTTCCAAATTTACTTGAGGATAAAAATCACCTTGACTCTTGTTATAAAACAGATTCTAAACTCCCCACTCAGACCATTGGAATCAGAATGTACAGGAGAGACAGATGGTAACTTGTATGTTTAACAAGTACCCTAAGTGTGTTAGTTTCCTGTTGCCACTGTAACAAATTACCAAAATCTTAGTGGCTTAAAACAATGTGAAGGTACTGTTGTGTAGTTCTGGTGGCCAGAAGTCTAAAATCAGTGGACTAATGTCAAGGGGTTGATAGGACTGTTTTCTTCTGGAGGCTCTGAGAGAAGAATCCATTTGTCTTTTTCAGCTTCTAGTGGCTTTCTGGTGGTGTTCCTTGGCTTGTGGCCCCTTCCTCCATCCTCACAGTGCAACATTCCAATCTCTCCTTCCATCATGACATCATTTTCTCTGACTTTTCCTGTGTCCCTCGATGAGGACTGTTGTGATTACCTCAAGGCCCACCAGAATAAGCCAAGATTATCTCCCCACCTCAAAATCCTTAACTTAATCATGTCCACAAAGTCCCTCTTGCCATATAATGTAATATTCATAGGTTACAGGGATTAGGACAGGGACATAGTTGGGCCATTATTCATGCTACCATACCACCTAATTATTACTACGTTAATCTGAGAAACACCACAAGGAATGGCTAGTTAATATTAGAACTGCAATGTAAATATTCCAAACCACAAATACACAAGCATAATTAATTCTTTAACTGTGTATAATATATAGACGCCCAGACACCACACTTTTGCGTGTATCAACAATAAATGCCATTTTATTTTTGCGTAGTAGACCACTGAATGAATTTACCACAGTCTGTTCGTATATCCACCCATGGATGGACATTTGGCTTATTTCCTTTTCTGTTTATTTTGAGTAAAGCTACTGTGAACATTTGTGCACAAGTCTTTGTGAAGACATATGTTTTCATGTGGGGGTGGGGGTAAATATCTACAAGTGGAGTTGCTGGGTCATATGATGAATGTGTATATCACTTTTTAAGATACTGCCAAACTGTTTCCCAAAGTGACTATCACCATTTTACTCTCCTGCTAGTATTCCAGGTGTTCCACATCCTTGTCAACACTTAATACAGCAAATCTTTTAATTTTAGCTATCCTTGTGACCGTAAAGAGGCATCTCATTGTGGTGTTACTGTTTTTTTTAAGTAAACTCTACACCCATTGTCGGGCCTGAACCCATGACCCTGAGGTGGTGAGGCACGAGCTCCACCTACTGAGCCTACCAGGGCCCCTCATTGTGGTTTTAACCTGCATCTCACTGAAGACTATTATGAGTGAGCCTCTTTCCCTGTGCTTTTGGCCATTGTATATCTTCCTTTGGCTTTTTTTTTTTTTTTTGGCTTTTTAATTTGTATTTCTCCCCATCACCCTTTCCCAATTTTTTTTTTTGAGATCTTATTAATGCAAATGCCCTTGAGGCTGCAGTGGTAGCTCCATAGGCGGTGGTTTCTGCTAAGTGAGGCCTTGGGAGGAAGGGATGATGGTAGTTGAGGTTGGGGATTTCTGGGGACAAATGTGGTTCATGCTTAGGGCCAAGTGAGGAACAGTGAGGGGCTCTGGATCTGGAAAGTCAGGACTGGAGCTGCTGTCATTTCGGTAGAGATGAAAGGCTATACAGTGTTGATGCTGCTATAAGTTTTAACCTGTACATGATTGGTGATCCCTCCGTGTGTGAAATTGCATTTCTAGATCCCTTTTGCCAACTTCATTACTGCCAGGTGAAAATGTCTGAGAGCCACTTGGAAATAAGAGTTTGCCAAAGAGGATGGGACAGAAGAACAAATATTTGACTGATTCCTGAAAGGAACTCACTCGATTATCACAACAGCCTTCAGTTTCTTTTGAGGATGAAAGCTCAGGAGTGGAACCACTGGGTTTCAGGGATACCTCGCCCTATTTCTGTAATGCCAACTGCTCTCTGAGTGACTGCCCAATTTACGCTCCTCTCCCACCAAGAGCACCTTAAATGTCCTGTGCCCCACTCACTGCCAGCAGGGAATGGTATCGATTCTCCTTTTTCTTTCTTCCAATCTGAGACATGTAAGATGGCATTTAGCTTTAATTTACATTTCACTGATTACTAATGAGCTTAAACATCTCTTAGTAGACTTGTTAGTCATTCAGATTTCTCCTGTGAATTGCCTCATCATATCCTATGCTCATTTTGTTTTCTGTCGGATTTCCTGTCTTTTCCTTAAAGCTATCTTGGGATTTTTTAAATATTATATGTATTTTGTGTTGATTTTAAATATGACAAATAACTTCTCCCATTTGATTGCCTATTAGTTGTGTTTATGATGGCTTCCATAAGACAGAAATAATTTAATTTAATCAAATCTATGGATTTTTTTTTGTCCCCTTAAAATTTGTACATTTGGCATCTTTTTTAAAGAAAAATTTCCCACCTATAGTGTCCTAACAATATTCTTCTACATTTCCTTCTATTGGATTTATAATTTTGTTTTTCAGATTTAGGATTTTTTTTTAAAGATTTTATTTATTTATTTGACAGACAGCCAGCGAGAGAGGGAACACAAGCAAGGGGAGTGGGAGAGAAAGAAGCAGGCTCCCAGCGGAGAAGCCTGATGTGGGGCTCGATCCCAGAACGCCGGGATCACGCCCTGCCAAAGGCAGACGCTTAATGACTGAGCCACCCAGGCGCCCCCAGATTTAGGATTTTTAAAAATATATTTTATTTATTTGTCAGAGAGAGAGAGAGAAAGAGAGAATAAGCAGGGGGGCTACCAGGGCAGAGGGAGAAGTAGGATCTCCGCAGAGGAAGGAACCTGATGTGGGACTCAATCCCACGACCCTGGCGTCATGACCCGAGCTGAAGGCAGACACTTAACCAACTGAGCCACCCTGGCATCCCTCAAAATTAGGATTTTAATCTGCTTAGAGGATTTTTTTTTTCTTTTGAATATGTTGTGAGAGTCAACTGAATTTTTCTCCTTAGAGCAAGACAATTTTCCTGTCTATCTACTAAATAATTAATCTATTTCACGCCGATTAGTGGTGTCTTTCTATCCAAGTTCCCCATATTAATACCTGCTCTGTTTCCTTTTGCTATGCTAGTACCACACTGCTCTGATTATTCTAGATTTGCAATGTCTCATTATTTGGTAGGGTGCATTCCCCCACCCCCTTTTGCTCTTCTTTTGAGATGTATCTTAACTATTTGTAGATATGTATTCTTCCATATATATTTTAGAATCAAATATCTCTTCCCTTAGGATTATGATGCAATTACATTTAATTTATAGGTTAATATTGGGAAAATTGCATTTTTATAATGTTAAACTCTTCTAGCAATGAACATAACAACATGTTCTCATTTATTCAGGTTTCCTTTTATGCCTTTTAATTGAGTCTTACATTTTTATGTGTGTTATTTAGTAGTTTAGTTTCTGTATATTTTATAGTTTTATAACGACTGTAAATGGTATCTTGTTTACTAGGTTTTGAAGGTGTAGAGGAATGCTGTTGATTTCTGTATGTTGCCCTGAGATGTGGCACCTTCCTGAACTTCTGTGTGATCTAATAATTTATTAATTCTCTTGGGTTTTCCATATAGCGACAATAACACACTTCTCTCTTTCCTCCCAATGCTTGAACTCCCTCTCTCATGACATTACATTGGTCAGTCCTCTATCTTTGTGTCAAATAGCAGTAGTGGTTAGCAGGTCTGTTTTGCTTCTGAATTAAAAGTGGTCACATCTAAGGGTTCATCATCTAGAGTCTTTGACTTCTAGATCCTCTTTTAAAGGGCCACTGGATTAGATCAGACTCACCACGGATAATTTTCTTGATTGATTAATTAAATTAATTAATTAAATAAGATTTTATTTATTTATTTGAGAAAGAGAGAAAGAGTACAAGCAGGGGTGGGGAGTAGGGTAGAGGGAGAGAGAGAAGCAGACTCCCTGCGAGCAGGGAGTCAACGCAGGCCTTGATCCCTGGACCCTGGGATCACAACCTGAGCCAAAGGCAGACATGTAACCGACTGAGCCACCCAGGTGCCCCTCGATTAATTTAAAGTTAACTGATTTCAGAACTTCAATTTTATGTGTCAAATCCCTTCATATCCTTTCTTATCGTATCCATTTGCCATACAATGTGACCTAACCACAGGAGTGATACCTCCTCATTTTCCCAGGTTCTGCCCATATTCAAGCGAGGAGATTTTTCAAGCATTTGTCTCTGTGGGGATCGTATTAGAATTCTGCCTACCACATACTTCCAATTCAAATTCAGGACACCGTAACCTCATCTACGTAACATCTATATCTCCTTTCTGTCATGTCAAATCTCAGTTCTCATTGACACCAATGTAATTACTCATTTGCCTTATCCTGCAGTGCACACCACAAACAGTCTCAGAATAATAATGCCAAGACTCTACCACCAATGTGATTGTCAAAAATAGGTTTTAAGATTTGTATGTGCATGTGTGTGTTTGTATTACAGTTCTTTTGTCCTTAAGCTATATCCCGCTAGGGAGGTAGGGTGAAGTTCCTTTTTTTTATAAAGTTTTAAAGTTTAAAGTTTTAAAGTCACTTCCAAGAGCTCCTGAATGTGCCACCAACTTGAAATAGAGTGAGTTTCATTTGTTTCAATTTGTTTTCACTTCTGAGGGATTGCTTTTTAACTTAAATTTAATTTTATTTCATAATTATATTAAAGATTTATGTAGTTTTACAGTAAAATTCACACAACAAAGTAGAGCATTCTAGTTTCTCGCTCCTTGTCTCTTTCCTCCTCGTAAGTAGTTTCTAAAATTTTTTTATGACTTAGTTTCCCATTGTTTTTTAATATAAGCAAGTATGTATATATGTTTATATCTGTTAGGGCAGGGGGATCTCATCACAATTTCGAATTTCTTAATGGTTATTTTTCTATTTAAAGTTTTGTGTTTCTCTTTGGGTCAATAGGTGTCTTCTGTTTTTCCAGCTGTGTATCCTTTTCATCAACGTGTTTGAATTTATTAGTATGTAGTAGTTCATAATCTTTTTAAAAATGCCTATTTTGTCTGTAAATTACTTTTTCCTTTTAATTTTGTGTTCTGTTTACTTGTATATCTTCCTGTTTTTTACTGATCTTATGATATAATTTTTTTAAAATCATCTTTTGATTTTGTTATTCATATTTATTGCTTTTCTCCCCTCTCCCCCAGCACCTCACACCATTGATTTTTGCCATATCTTTATTATTTCCTTCCTGCTTATTTCTTTGGGGTTTTGCACTGAACACTTAGCTCATTTGATTTCAATATTTCTTATTTGTTAAATAAATGTATATAACACTACAAATCCCCTTTAAGTATTACCTTATGTACACTTTGACACATGATACTTTCATTATATTTTGTAATTTCCCTTAATATAATTTCTTTATTCTAGTATTTAGGAGTATTTTTTACATCTCCAGATTTTTAAGAGTTTGAAACTATTCTTTAAAAAAAACTATTCTTTAAATTATTTATTTATTTATTTATTTTAGAGAGAGAGAAAGAGAGCGAGCGAGTAGGGAGGGGGCAGAGGAAGAGGGAGAAAAGTGGACTCTCTCCCCAGCAGAGCAGAGCCCGACCACGATGCTGGCCCAATCCCAGGACCCTGAGATCAGAACCTGAGCCAAAATCAAAAGACCACGCTTAACATACTGAGCCACCCAGGGGCCCCTTGATGCTCTTTTTTTGTTAATGATTTCCAAATTCATTGTATTGTGATAGAGCACATGGGCTGTATGATGCTAATTGTTTGGAATTCACTGAGGGGCATGACTAGTAGGTGACTGATCTTTGGAGTCTTCCTTATATTCTTGAGAAAAATGTATATTCTTTATTTGCTGAGTACAAAGCTGTTTATTAGATTGAGCTCACTAATTGAGTCATTCAATTGGCCTACACCACATATAAAATCTTCTTTGTCCCTTGTGATGTTTTCCACCTGAAAGTTTATTTTGTGTGACACTGAAATTGCTCCTCTGGAGGTTTTCTGGTTCATATTTATTCATTATTTTTTTCCATTTCTTAATATTCAAATAGTGACTCGCTGGGCACTTTCCTGGGCAGTATTGTATAACACCACAGTAAGCATGAGGATGCCCTTGAGCTAAGTTCAGCCCCTCTGCTTGCAGGAAGGGGAGCCTCAGCTGTCTCTGACCCTGCACTGCACCCTGCTCATTTTCTTATTGTCCCTCCCACATCTGTCCTGTTCATTTTTATATTCCTATCTTGTAGCACAGTGCCTGACATCTGGTAGGCACTCAGCAAATATTTGCCCTATGAACGAATGCGTTCAAAGAGCATACAGCCTTGTTAGGAAAATAAGACCCCTTTAAGGATAGAATGTATGGAGCAGTGACTACCTGTTAAAGCTTCTCCCCACATATTACCTTTCTGATCCTAACTCCTACCTTGTTCCTCTCTCGTACTCTGCCCTAGCTAGCTGCGCTGGTGTTATGTTGTTCCGTGAACACATCGACCTCATTGCTTCTTCAGGAATCTTTATGCCTGCTCTCCCCAGATGTTTGCACAGCTAGCTCACTCCTTTACATCATTCAGATCCCTGCTCAAATGTCACCTCTTCAGACCTCCTTCCCGAGTCACCCCATCCAAAATGCTCCTCTATACCTCTCCAAATCTAATCACTCTCTATGGTCTTTTTTTATTTTTTTTATTTTTATTTTTATTTTTTTAAAGATTTTATTTATTTATTTGACAGAGAGAGAGACAGCCAGCGAGAGAGGGAACACAAGCAGGGGGAGTGGGAGAGGAAGAAGCAGGCTCACAGCGGAGGAGTCTGAGCTTGATCCCATAACGCTGGGATCACGCCCTGAGCCGAAGGCAGATGCCTAACTACTGTGCCACCCAGGCGCCCCTATGGTCTTTTTTAAAATAGCAATTATCACTAATATTATTTGTTTGGCTACATGTTTATTGTCTGTCAGTCACCAGATGGTAAGTTCTTTGAGGACAAGGAGTTTGTCTTGTATACTTCTGTACCCTCCGCTCCAGTAAGTGCTTGGTAAACGGTAGACACTCAGTATATTTTTGTTGGATGAGAGAATTTTCCCTTAATCCTCAGGGAAATAACATTTTCAACAAGTGTGATTATACCTACTTTTATAGAGGAAGTAATTAAAGCCGAGAAAGGTTCAGTAACTTGCCCTGGAGCACACAGCAATGGAGGCAGGATTTGAACCCTGCTCATTTGACTCCAAAGCCCATCCCTAATCTCCACCTCCATGCTCCTGTCTGCTAATGAAGGAGAATGTGAACACACAGGACACTAGGAAATCAAGGGCGGGGTGGGGGGGGCGGTGGCTTGTGGCTTTTTTGATGAGATCAGTTGGTAGGAGAGAGCTGGGCCTCTGGGTGAGATGTGGAATGGTGCAGGGAGGGAGGGAGGGAAGCAGGCTAACCCTGGGCCTGGGCTCAGGACTGCCTTTTCCTTGGCTGAGGAATCGGTTGGGACTTGCTGCTGGGGAAGCAGTGAGGCTGGAAGGCAGGCTGGAGGGGAGGACGGCACAAGCCTGCATTCCTGGGCCTTTGGGTCAAACCCTCCACAAAGAACCCCTGCCAAGGAGCCTTTGTAGACCCCGGCTAAGGGAGTCAGGCCCAGCATTCTAACTAGCCCATGTGGCCTCAGGCAAGTTCAGACCAACTCGCAGCTCCCCTGCCATGCCAGCGATCTGCGTGCTGGGGAGGGCCGGCCGGGCGTCCAGGCTGCAGAGGCGCTTTGGAGCCAGGGCATCTTTCTTGGACAGGATCGGTGTCATTGTTGAACCAGGTGGGAGCCGCCCCGGGAACCAGCCTCCCTGAATCAAAGCGGAGGGGGCGGGGGAGGGAAACAGCGACCACCGTCAGTGGCTTGCCTGCCACCCGCAGCGTGTGGAGTTCTCACTTCCTCGCTGATGAAAGATGAGTGTGCGGGGGCGCAGGTAGCCAGGCCAGGGACGAGGCTCCATAGGCAGCAGCGCTCCCCCGCGAGGAAGGGGGGGGGGTGTCACCGTGCGTGGGCGGCAGGGGGCGGAGGGCAGGAAGTGTGGGGACAGTTCAAAGGCAGCAGCTGGGTGCAGCTTGTCAGAAGGGCCCGGGAAGTGAAAGTCCGCCAGGCAAAGGAAAGGGGAAGAGAAAACAGCAGAGAGGGGAGGTGGCATCAGCCACTGGGGGCAAGGGAAAGGCAAATCTCCGAGTGGCAGGTGCTGTGGGAGCTTCTGCCGGGCACCTTTTCTTGGAGGAGAGGATCGCAAGGCTGAGTCTTGGAACCAGCCCATTCCTGAGGTGCTTATACCAGGTAAGTGCTTTTCAAACGCACACAGCCCCCTTCAAATACCTCATTTCCACCTCTGAAAAAGTGGCACTTGATTATCCTTGAACCCTTTAAAAGAAAATAGTGACTGCATTTTTCGCCCAAGGTAAAGTTAATTACTTTCCTCAAGGCAATCTCCCAAGAAAAATGCTTTAAAAATAAGAAAAAATTTTGGTGATGTTAGGGTAAGATATTTTCCCTCTCAGAGTTGAAAGCTCAAACCCTTTGCACAAATATTCATTATAAGATTCTTTTATCACTAAGAGGATGCCAACTCTACCTTTTTAAAAAATGTTTTGTTTTTGCCTTTGATGAAATTGTTATTTCCAGCACCCTCTTCCCTGCAATGTTCCCTCTTGTGCCTGTGACACTGAGTGAGACAGTTAGTTAGATGCCACATTCACTTGTTTGGACCAAAAACTGTGTAGTTTTAAGGCTGATTTGGAGTCTCCTAGGGGAAGGGGAAGGGAAAGGCTGGATAAATTTTAGGTGGTTCAATTAATGTTCATCACCGTCCAATTCCTCACCCGAAATAAAGCATGGCACCCAGTAGGCTCACTCTGCATGGTTCCTGAATGAAGGGATGTTGGAAAAAAAAAGCCAAGCTTATCATTGAAAAGCACTGGAAGTAGGTAGCATCACAACTGTGGACTGCCTCCTAAATCAGTTAGTGTTCCTTCCCATTCCCCTCCTCAGGAAATTTTGCATTTGAGGCCCTAGAGGTCTGGGCTCTAGAGTCTAGGGTCTTGCCTCTAGAGCTCTGGTCCAGGGACCAGCTCCTACCTTGGAGTCACTAAATCAGAATCTGCACTATCATGTTAGAGATCATGTTCAAGTGGAAGAAACACTGTTTGAAGGTACCTGGGCCACTTCCTTCTGCAGGCACCTGGTCAGGAGGCCCTTCTGGGTCTTGGCTTCAGATGTGGGCTGCAGGACAGTGCCACATTGCGCTCTGTGTGGAGGGCTGGAGGCTGCAGAGGGTTCTGATTCCAGCTCTGCTATTAAAGGAACTTCATTACATGGGCAAGTGACTTAAAAAATTTAAAAAAAAAAGTCAGTCTTACAGAAAACTTACAAGAATAGTACAAAAACCTTTGCATATCCTTTACCCAGATTCACCAATTGTTAACATTTTCTCTCTCTACTTATATATTATTTCAGAACTAATGGAGAGCTAATTATACACATAGGTCTGCCTTTCCCCTTAATACTTCAGTGTGGACTTACTAAGAATAAGGGCATTCTCTTACATCACCAAAACACCAGGGCCAGATTCAGGGGGAGGCAAGCAAGGTCTAAGTCAGTGGCCTGAGAGGGCTTCCCTTGCTCGCCGCACCCTAATCCTGGCTGTGCACGCTATACTTGCCCAAATCAGGAAACCTAACATGGGTTCAATACTATTATCTAATCTACTGTCCATATTCCAGTTTCATCAGTTGTCCCAGTAATGTCCCAGTTTTCCCATACCCAAATCAAGACCATGCACAGCATTTCGTTGTCATGGCTAATGAGTGTCCTTCAGTCTGGAACAGTTCTTCAGTCTGTTTTCCATAACATTGACATTTTTTAAAACTATAGACCAATTATTTTATAGAATGCTCCTCAATATGGTGACAAGTTATTTTTAGTCTCTTGGTAGTTCAGTTTCACCACCTATAGATTGAGAATAGTTCCTACTTCATGTTGAATAAATTCAGACATACACTTGACATGGCAGGTGTATGCGGATTTAAAAAGTTAGCTAATACTGATTAGGTTCTTGTCAGTACCATGTTAAGTTACAGGCATGGTCTCACTGAGTCCTCCCTGCAGCTCAGTGACAGAGGTTATGTATTTATCCGTGTTTCACAGGTGAAGAAACTGAGACTTAGAATGATTTGTCTACTGTCTTACAGCTAGTAAGGAGTGAAATGGGGACTTGAACCAAGTCAGCCTGCCTCCAAGGGCTGGTTGCTTAGTAACCTTGCTAGTGATGCTTACCTAAAATGTAAGTTTTGTTTGTTTGTTTGTTTGTTTTGAAGATTTGCTTATTTATTTTAGAGAGAGAGAGAAAACACAAGCAGGGGAGGGGCAGAGGGAGAGGGAGAGAACCTCAAACAGATTCTCCGCTGAGTGTGGAGCCTGATTTGGGGTTCAATCTCATGACCCTGAGATCATGACCTGAGCTGAAATCAAGAGTTGGACGCTTAACCAACTGAGCCACCCAGACACCCCTAAAATGTAAGTTTTTAAGATAAAATTTACATAACATAAAACTTACCATTTTAATCATTTTATTTTCCCCCAACTTTACTGAGATATAACTGACATACAACATTGTGTAAGTTTAAGGTGTACAACGGGATGATTTGGTACAGGTATATATTGTGAAACGATTACCATTATAAGCTTAGTACCACATCACTCACCTCACATAATGACAATTTTTTTTAGGTGGTGAGAATATTTAAGATCTGTCTTAGCAACTTTCAAGTAAATAATACAGTATTGTTAACTAAAGTCACCAGGCTATATGTTAGGTCCCTAGAACTGATTCATCTTATAACTGGAAATTGGTACCCTTGGACCAACATTTCCTCTTGTCTTCCCCAGCCCCTGGTAACCACCATTCAACTCTTTGTTTCTACAAATTTTAACCATTTTATTTATTTGTTTGTTTGTTTGTTTATTTTTATTGAAGTACAGTTGACACACAATGCTACATTAGTTTCAGGTGCATGTGTTTTAACTGTTTTAAAGTGTACAACTCAGTGTCTTTAAATATATTCACAATGTTGTACAACCATCAGCACTAATCCAGAACATTTCCATTACCTCAAAAAGAAACCCAAGTCTTTCAGTTCCCCTCCTCCTATCCCCTGAAAACCACTACTCTGCTAATCTTCTTTCTGTTTCTATGGATTTTCATATACACACAATGGAATACTACTGAACGATAAAAAGGAGCTAACTACTGATATACACAGGAATGTTTTGGATCTCAAAAACATCACGCTGAGTGAAAAAATCCAGATGCAAAAAATTACGTGTGGTAAGATTCCATTTATATGGAATTTTGGAAAAACCAAAACCTTAAAAACAGGAAGCATGGCAGTGGTTGCCTGGGGCCAGGAATATGGGGTTGGGGATTGACGTGACTGCAAAGGGGCTGAAGGCAATTTTCTGGAGTGAAGGCAGTGTTCTGAACTGGATTGTGTGATGTATACCTTTACCCAAATCCATCCAACTCTCTATTTTAAAAAGTTTGTAAATGTAAATTGTATCTCAGTAAATCTGTAAAAACCCAAACATATCTGTCCTCCACACTTATTTGCATAACTTCCATCATAGTCTGGCTCCAAATCTCTTTCCAGCCTCACCTCTCACCTCTTACCTCTCTCCTCTAAGCGTTAATTCAACAAACATTCTCTGACACTTGGTGCGGAGAAAGCCTTCAAGAGAACCTCTGTCCTCAGGGGACTCACAGCCTCATCAGCCCAGAAAGATAGGGCACCCAGTCCTGATAAACGTCAGGGATCCTAGAGGATCACTGAATCTTTTTTTTTCCTTCCAGCTTATTTATTTATTTTTTTAATTAAAAAAAAAAGATTTTATTTATTTATTTGACAGAGAGACAGCCAGCGAGAGAGGGAACACAAGCAGGGGGAGTGGGAGAGGAAGAAGCAGGCTCCCAGCAGAGCAGGGAGCCCGATGTGGGGCTCGATCCCAGGACCCTGGGATCAGGCCCTGGGCCGAAGGCAGACACTTAACAAGTGAGCCACCCAGGTGCCCTATTTTTTAAAAGTAATCTCTACACCCACCGTGGGGCTCAAACTCATGACCCCAAGAACAAGAGTCCCATGGTTTTCCGACTGAGCCAGCCAGGCACCCTGATTATCAATTGAGTCTTAAAGGAGAGGAATGAGCATATACGTTCCAGTCACTTTGAATTTCAAGTTTGAATCAAGTTTCAGTTTAATTTTTTGAAGAGGTAATGCATTTACAGGGTTCAAGAATAAAAGAAATTATACAGTGAAAAATTTCCTCCCATCCAGTTCCCACTCTACCCTATGCAACCATCATTGTTATAAACACATATTATTTTCCCTCCTTTTTAACAAAAAAGATAGCATAATATACGCACTGTTTTGGACTTTGCCTTGTCATTTGGCAGTAAACCTTGGAGATGTTTCCATATGGGTACAGCAAAAATTACCACTCTAATTATAGTTATATAGTATTTCAGTGTATGGATGTGCCATAATTTATTTTATCCTGTCTCCTTTGGGTAAACATTTGAGTTTTTCCAACAGCCTGTTATGGCAAACAATGTTGTAATGAATACCCTCTTATAAAGTGGTGTATTGTGTTTCGTTTTGTTTTGTTTTGTTTGTATATGGCAAGTGTATCTATGGCTATATGTTGAATTCTTTTTTCAACCATTCCACAAACATGCCAACCACTGTCATAGGTGTAGGCTGTTTTCTCTGCCTTGAATGTCTTCACTCAGTCCTTTTCCACTGGCAAACTCCTACTTTACCTCAAAGTCCAGTTCCAATGTCACTTTCTTAAGAAGGCTTCTGAAATCCCGCAGGCAAGATTAGGTTGCTCCTTCTTTTTTTCCCTCCCAGTATTCCATGTCCACATTATCAGAATTATCTATTAACACTTCATTCTTGCCCCACTAGTCTGGGAGCTGCTCAGGGGCATGGACTATAGTAAATTTATCTCTGAATCCCTTATTAATTGGTACCTAGTAAGTATTGAATAAAATGTGCATTGCACGAATGCTAAGGGCTGACAGAGGGGTTTGTACTGATCCTGTCCCTTGCTTTCAACTGCCTCTTGGTCTCTGTTAATACTTAGAGGACTGGCCAGACAAAGGTGGGCTGTGATTTCCCTTCCCCTCCCACCTAATTCCTTCCTTCCTGCCTCCACCCCTTCCCTACCCTTGGGATTCTGTCCACAGCTGCCTTTGTGGCCCTGCTGGGTCTGGCATGGATAAAGTTATTATAGCTTTTCAGTAAATTAAAATAAATAAATAAATAAAATGAAGCATTGGCTCCACCCATCTTCTCTTTTCTTCATCAAGTGTTTGGCCTCCTATAAAGCTGAAAGAACAAATCGCTTGAGAGTCAAATGCGTATCAGTCACCCTCAAACATAATTTCCAACACTTTAAGTCAAAGGAGATGACAGAGATTACTATAGGGCTTTAGGAATGTGGGAAATGCTTATAGTGTTTAGGTTAATCAATGTTAAATGATTTTCCAGGGCAACTTAGATTCTTTTTTAAAAACATTGGGTTAACTCCTAAATGTCATGATACTAACTCATGCCTGGAGCTGTCAATTGCTAGGCCATTTCATATTAAAAATTATTCTATTTCTTCCTTGCTGGGCAGTGAAGGAGGTGGGAGCTCTCTGTCTCCACCTCTGGAATGAAAAGCCAAAAGCGGAATGAAAACCCAAAAGCTCTATATTCTCCTTACCCTGGGGAAGCTCCAAGTCACGGACGTGAGCCATCAAATGAAACAAAAGGGAAAGAAAGCCTTCAAGCCTTTGCCTGCCCAGGTCAGAGATGGATATAGGATTGAGATGTTTCACCTGAAGAAGTCCCTGGAAAGGTGGTAGCTTAGGTCCCTTGGAGTGCTTTGGGACTGTGGTCTTAAAAATTTCTTGTTTGCATGTCTCTTAAAAGAAAATTGAGAAACCACGTTTTTTCTTGTACTTCTAAAGGTCATATCTAAAATGTTTCATCTTAAGTTTAAATAATGGCAAAGTTTGTTATTTCTGGCATAATAAGTATTGGCATTTTAAAATAAGATTGTTACATCATTCTCTAAATGTTTCCAAGGGAATCGAAATATCATAATGTACCTATCATCCATTTAAAAAATACACGAACAAGCTTTTCTTAAAAAGAAATTCTACATCAGTCTTTTTCTCCTTATCTTGTATTTCCATTCCACTTGCCCCTGAACATTATAATACGAGATTTGAGGCTGGAAAGTCTTTTTTTTTTTAATATTTTATTTATTTATTTGACAGAGATAGAGACAGCCAGCGAGAGAGGGAACACCAAGCAGGGGGAGTGGGAGAGGAAGAAGCAGGCTCATAACGGAAGAGCCTGATGTGGGGCTCGATCCCATAACGCCGGGATCACGCCCTGAGCCGAAGGCAGATGCTTAACCGCTGTGCCACCCAGGCGCCCCAAGGCTGGAAAGTCTTTTATCGACCAGCCTATCATACTTCCCTAAAAATTAAAAAAAAAAAACTTTGAGTTTCTAAGTTTAAAACATTCATCTTGGGGCACCTGGGTGGCTCAGTTGTTGGGTGTCTGCCTTCGGCTCGGGTCATGATCCTGGAGTCTCAGGATCAAGGCCCGTGTTGGGTTCCCTGCTCAGAGGGGATTCTCCTTCCCCCTCTGACCCTCACCCTACTTGTGCTCTCTCTCTCAAATAAATAAATAAATAAATAATATTTAAAAACATAAAACATTCATCTTGACTGTGTTATTAATACAACTTTGAAGGGTACCTGGGTGGCTCAGTTGGTTAAGTGTCTGCCTTTGGCTCAGGTCATGATCTCAGGGTCCTGGGATCAGGCCCTGATTAGGACTCCTTGCTCAGCGGGGAGTCTGCTTCTCCCTCCCTCTGCCTCTGCCCCCCATTATACTCACTCTCTCTCTCAAATAAATAAATAAATAAATAAATAAAATCTTTAAAAAAATAAATTTGGATACCTAATTGGTATAAACAACATAAAATATTATGAATTTTGATGAACTATTAAAATTAAAATTTAGAATACTTTTTGCTGGAATAATATACAGTTTAGAGCAACTCTATCCCTAGTTTTCATTGTTTATGGATAGAAGCATGAAACACCTTGTTCATTTATTCCACAAATACTTATCAAGCACCTCCTATTTGTCAATAACAACTCTAGTCACTTGGGATATATTATTAAACACTATGGGATAAATTCCTGCCCCACAGAGTTTATATTCTAGTAGGGGGTAATAGATAGTAAGCAATAAGCATAAATATAAGTAAATAATATAGCATATTGGAAGAGCTATGAGGAAAGATAGAGCAGGGTAAGAGGGATCTGGGGTATAGCATAGGGTTCAAAATGAGTTGTGATTTTAAAAAGGTTAGGGTGGGCCTCATTGAGAAGATGACGTGGGGCTAAAGATGGCTAGGGAGTTAGCACTGCAGGTGTCTGGGGGAAATGTGTGCCAGGCAGAGGGAAGAGCCAACGTGAAGGCTCTAACTCAGGAATGAATGAATGTGGCTGGTATATTCTAGGATCAATAAAGGAGGTTAGTAAGGCTGCAGGAGAGTCATCCAGGAGAATAACAGGAGATGGGGTGCCTGGGTGGCACAGCGGTTAAGCGTCTGCCTTCGGCTCAGGGCATGATCCCAGCGTTATGGGATCGAGCTCCACATCAGGCTCCTCCACTATGAGCCTGCTTCTCCCTCTCCCACTCCCCCTGCTTGTGTTCCCTCTCTCGCTGGCTGTCTCTATCTCTGTCGAATAAATAAAATATTAAAAAAAAAAAGAAAGGTAATGATGGGGTGGGGTGGTGGTCCAGATCTTGTAGAACCCTGTAGATTTCTTTAAGGGCAAAGACTTTTACTCTGAGTGAAATGAGAAGCCATTGCGGGGATTCAAGTAGAGGAGTGACACGATTTGACTTACGTTTTAGGAGGATCACTCTGGTTATTACGTTGGGAACAGACTCTAAAGGGTAAGACTGAAAGCAGAGAGAGCTTTTAGGAGACTAATCCAAACATGAAATGATGGTTGACCAATCCAAACATGAGATGACCAGGGGGTAGCTGTGGAGATGGTAAGGGATGCTCTGAATTTGGACTAGACATGAGATGTAAAAGAAATGACCTCAGCATGACTCTAGGGTTTTTGATCTGAGCAGTTTGAATGATGGACTTGTCATCAACAGAGACAGGAAAGTTGGTGGGTTGAAAAGGTTTGAGGGAGAATATTTTTCAGTTTGTGGCATAAGTTTGAAATGTACAGTAGACTGCTGGGTATCAGAATCTGGAGTTCAGATGAGAGGTCTGGGCTGAATATATAAATTTGGAAATGCCATCATATATGATGATATCATATATCTCTAATGGTACTGAAAGTTAGGAGACTTAATGAGATCACCAATGAAATGAGTATAGATATGAAAGAGAAGAATCCAAGGAATGAGTCCTAGGTCATTGCCATTCCCTAGGTTTGGGAAAAGAGATAGAATGAATAAAGAAGAAATAAGACAGGGAAAGAAGGACCAGTGGTGAAGGACGAAAACTGAGATGATGTGGTTTAAAAAAAAAAAAAAGGTCAATCAAGTGATTAGCTGTGTTAGCTGTTACAAACAGGTCAATTAAGATGAGAATTGCGAATAGATCATTGGACTTAGGCAATATGAAGTTCATTGTTGACCTTGAATAGTTTTGATAGAGTGGTAAGGATGAAAGCATGAATGGAGTTGCTTTAAGAGAAGGTGGGAGACCTGCTCAGCTGGATACCTAAAATATGCCACATATGTAACCTTGTGTGCATTGTTTCGATTCTATTACATATGTATATAGTCCTATCATAGACATTGTATTTGGTCTGTTTTTGAACTTTATATAAATTGTATCATATGGCATATATTCTGCTACAGAGAGGGGGAGAACTAGAGACAGGAAGTATAGAAAACTCTTTTAGAAGTTTTGTTGGAATTAAAGTAGAGAAATGGGGCAGTAGCTGACAGTGGAAATGGGCCAAAGAGATTTTGTATGATTGGAGAAAGAACAGCTGCTTATAAACTGATGGGAATGACCCAGCACAGAGGAAAATATTGATAATTAGACGGGGGGGGGGATAATTGTTGGAGTGATGGTGATGATCTTGATTAGGCAAGCCATGATTGGGTTGTTGCCTTAGCAGAGGGACTGTCTTTGGCTAGGAGCATGGAAAATTCAACTACATAATGGAGGGTAAGGTGGAGAAGAGGTTACGGATGTTGGTATGTGGGTATGGGTAGATGAGATCGTGGGATTCTGTGGAGATTTTGATCTCATTGCTTCAATTTTCTCAATGAAAAAGGAAGCAAGGTTATTAACTGAAAAATGAGGATGAAAAGGAAGGAGCTGTAGGTTAGAGGACAGAGAGGTATGAAATCCAGAAGAATGGAGGAAAGAAGTGGGATTCTGGAGGAGCACTAAGGGCCCATTAGAGGTTAAGAATGATGAAATTGCAGTGAAACTCACTAGCGTGATTGTGTTTTTCTCTAGCCACTTTCAGATGTAGGGGTGCTGGTGTAGAGTAGGTGGAGAGCTGGCTTGATCAGGATTGTGGTTTTGCCCAGCACGCACAGCAAAGGGGGAAGAAAGTACTGGGGTTGAGGGTGTATGCAAGGGAGTGATGCAATGATTGGCCAAGGGTTTAATCTGGGTAAGGATGGGAGAAAGTGGATATGTACTTTAAACAATCGCTACAAGGAAATTTGGAAATATGAGATGGTGTTAAGAGTATAAGATGTTGGGGCACCGGGGTGGCTCAGTCATTAAGCATCTGCCTTCAGCTCAGGGCGTGATCCCGGCGTTCTGGGATTGAGCCCCACATCAGGCTCCTCCTCTGGGAGCCTGCTTCTTCCTCTCCACTCCCCTTGCTTGTGTTCCCTCTCTCGCTGGCTGTCTCTCTCTAATAAATAAATAAAAATCTTAAAAAAAAGAGTATAAGATGTTTGAAATTGTGATTATGATGAAGTTGCAAATTTGAGAAGGCTTCTGTGATTATGCTCATGAGAGTGAGTGGCTGAGTTAGGGTAGGACAAGATCCCTGGAGGAGAAGTCAAAGAACTGAGAGGTCAGGGTATTGGGAAGATCATCCACATGTACATTAGAAGCACCTAGAAGTAAGAGAGAAGTGGTATTGGAGTGACTGACAGGAGCAAATGGTGAAAAAATGAAGGGGAATGAAAGCAATGAGGAGGGGTACTGGTTAACAAGATTTAAAGCTGCAGATTAGGAGGGGAAGAGGAGGATGGTCTGTTGAAGAGCAAGGAGGACATCTACTCCACTTCCAGGCACAGTCTGAGAGGCTTATGGTCAAAAACACAGTTGCCACTACTTGGCAGGATGGCAGGGGATACACTGTTCTAGGGGGAAGTCAGGTTTTCCTTAAGCAAGAGAGTGAAGACAACCTGACGAGAAATTCTGAGGAGATTGGTGTTGAAGGGATTATTATTTGCGTAAATAGATGGTGTAGTGGGCTCTGATGTGGCCCCACATGATCCCTGCCTCCTGGCATTTGTGCCCTTGTGTGGTGTCCTTCCCTTGAGTGAGGGCGGGCCTTGTGATTTGCTTCTGGCCAATAGAGTATGGCAAAGGTGACAGGATGTATGTGATTATGCATACATGATTATGTTACATGAGGTTGTTACCAGTGTCTTACACTGAGACTCTCCCCCTTGCTGGCTTTGAAGAAGCAAGCTGCCATATTATAAACTTCCCTATGGAGAGGGCCACATGACAAAGAATTGAAGGGACCTCCAGCTGACAGTGAGCAAGGAACTAAAAGCCTTCAGTCCTGCAGCCAGCAGGTAACTGAATGCCAAGAACAGTTTGGAAGTGCATCCTTTCCCAATCAAGCTTCATTTTGTGCTCTTGCAGAGAACCCAGCTAAACCCTGCTTAAACTCCTGATCTGTGGAAACTGTGAACTAACAAATGTGTGTTGTTTTAAGCTGCTAAATTTGTGGTTAAATTGTTACACAGTAATAAATAACTAACACAGATGGGAATGGAAGAGGTTTAGTTATAGGAATGTTACTGTTGGCTCCACACACACCCAGGGTGGAGCCCAAGGTGGGGCTTGAACTCCTGATCCTGAGATCAACACCTGAGCTGAAATCAAGTTGGATGCTCAACCAACTGAGCCACCCAGGTGCCCCTATAGTGATGTTACTTTTAACTCCTTTTGAGGTATACTGCCTAGGAACCACATGTTGATCTATTACTAAATCACTTAGACCTTCCTTCAATTCTGTTGATAGCAAAGAACTGGAAACCACCTGACTTGCAAAAGAATTTATAACCCATTCAGGTCATTCACTTGCTCATCAAAGACACCAATTTATTTCTTTTTCTTTCTTTCTTTCCTTTTTAAAGATTTTATTTATTTGACAGAGAGAGAGAGAGAAAGAGAGAGACAGCCAGTGAGAGAGGGAACACAGCAGGGGGAGTGGGAGAGGAAGAAGCAGGCTCCCAGCAGAGCAGGGAGCCCGATACGGGGCTCAATCCCAGGACCCTGGGATCACGCCCTGAACCGAAGGCAGATGCTTAACAACTGAGCCACCCAGGCGCCCCAAGACACCAA
Source organism: Ailuropoda melanoleuca (assembly GCF_002007445.2). Taxonomy (NCBI): domain Eukaryota; kingdom Metazoa; phylum Chordata; class Mammalia; order Carnivora; family Ursidae; genus Ailuropoda; species Ailuropoda melanoleuca. The sequence goes on from NC_048231.1 coordinate 83,388,213, forward strand.
TTTCTGAACTGTCCCTTTGAATTGCCCTGAAGGTTTTTACATCTTGGGTTGGAGTGCCTGAGTGACTTGGTTGAGTGTTGGACTCTTGATTTTGGCTCAGGTCATGATCTCAGGGTTGTGGGTTCGAGCCCCGCATCGGACTCTGCTCTTAGCAAGGAGTCTGCTAGGGATACTCTCTCTCCCTCTGCTCCTTCCCCTGCACTCTCAAAATAAATAAAATAAAAAAATAAAATAAAATAAAATAAAATAAAATAAAATAAAAACATCTTGAGTTGATGCACCTTAAGTAATGGGTGAGAGTTTTATTTTGTTCTGTCAGGTAGGAGGACAGTTTTGAAAGGGGATGCTCTGTCCTCAGGTAATTTCTGAAGCTGAACAATTTTATTAAATCATACATATAGCAGTGGAAGATCTGTAAATGAATTACCTTAAAACTAGTCTTGGAAAGTCTTCCTGAACCCCAGGAGTAAGGACCAGTGAAGATGACAGTTGTAGAGGCTTTCTCGTAGAAGAGGTAAGAGCACAGAATGTGATGGTGGGGAGGACAGCATGGGAATAGGGGGTAGGACACTGTGTGTGAAAGGGAGGAGGGTGACCAGACTTAAGAAATGATTTTAGAACTTCCCAGTAATTGGGGCTCCTGGGTGGCTCAGTCATTAAACGTCTGCCTTCCACTCAGGTCGTGATCCCGGAGTCCTGGGATTGAGCCCAACATCAGGCTCCTCCGCTGGAAGCCTGCTTCTTCCTCTCCCACTCCCCCTGCTTGTGTTCCCACTCTGGCTGGCTGTCTCTCTCTCTCTGTCAAATAAATAAATAAAATCTTAAAAAAAACCCCAAACTTCCCAGTAATTAGTTTTCATGGGACACCCCCCCCATGGAAGTATCTTCTAGGTGGTAACAAAAATATAACGAAAAATAAAAATTTGGTAACAAAAAATAAAAATTTCAAAATATATAATTATGTTTTCTGAAACTTTAAATATAAAAGAAATGCATGCATCTTGGAAACTTTCGAATAAAGTATTAATTCTAAAGCAGAATTTATGCTTTTCCCTACCCAACAGGTAACCTAGTTAACAGGTGTGTTGTAGGTCCTTGAAGGTCCCTTCCAACTCTGAGCTTCCACCTAAATCTCTTCCACTCACTTTTCGTAACACCTGACCAGACTCTCAAATGTATGATTCCTTGACTCTCCTGTGCATCTCTTAAGCCCAAAAGGGATTTGGCAAATTTAAACACCTTTGGATCCAGTGATCCAGGGCTGGTGGAAAGGGAAGGTGCGGTCATTGCCAGTTTCTTCCCAAAGTAAACCGCTACAGCCACCTTCACCCCGGAGCTGGCTGTCCAAGTCTAATTTTTGTGCCCGCAGGTCCTCAAAACACAAGGGCCGGCTGATCGCTATTTATAAACACTTACTGGACGCCCACTCTACTCCTAGCTCTCCCGCTGCTTGAGTACTTTTCTGCAGAGATGCCAATCTCTGATGAACTCCCTCCAAGCAGCTTTGTGCGGCAGCGCCCTCAGCCAGGGCCGGAGCCCAGAACGGGACTCAGGGCATCCAGCCGACGGTGCTGCCTCACGGGCGCAGGCGCAGAGCGACCCTCCCGTCACTCCGGGCGGGAGGCGGGGGCAGCCGGGAGAAAGGAAAGCTGCGGGGGGAAAAAGGGCCAAACCCTGAAATTACCCGGATGTTGTCTCCGTGCGCGCATGCTCAGTGTCCCTTCGACAAGTTGGCAGCAACAACACGGCCCTGGTCGTCGTCGCCGCTGCGGTAACGGAGCGGCTCGGGTGGCGGAGCCCGCGTTCGCGCCCGCTTGCTCTCCTCGGGAGGCCCTTCCCACCCTCCCCTCAACTCCACGGCCGCTCAGGGGGCGGGAGCGGGTGAAGGGAGCCGGGCGCCCCGCGAGAGAGGCACCCCGCCGCGGGGCGGCCCGGGAGCTCGAGGCGGCCCGCGCGGGCAGCGGCGCGGCGCCGAGGAGGG
>NC_048231.1:83390469-83510155 GCF_002007445.2 Ailuropoda melanoleuca
GGCGGGTGCGCCGGGAGAGCGAGCGCGGTCCCCTGACGGGGCCGCCGGGGCCGCCGGGCCTCGCGTCCCCCCGGGCTCTGGGCTCGGTCCTCCGGCCCCGAACTCCCCTTGTGGTCTGTGGCAGAATCAAGTTAAACTCGGACCGGGACTCCTGCTGCGGCCGCCGCTTCTCTTTGTTGTTCTTGAGTAGTTGCGCTGTCCGCCCCAGCCCAGCGCGCTGGGTAGGCTGCAGTGTGTCGCCTTAGCTATAAATGAAAGTTGTAAATGGCCTGCCTTAATTTCTTTTCTCAAGGAAATTTTTGTATTCTCTTTGTCCTTTACTTTCCCTTACTGATTGTGTCATTCCAGTTCTTGTTTCTGGCTTTGATTTGTTTACTTTTTGAGTATTGTGGGTGATGGCGGTATGCGGGAAGCATTCTCAGTACCTAACTGGCCGCCACCCCAACCCCACTCCTAATAAAAAATAAAAGGCATAGTTTATCTTACTGCTAGGACTACAAGTACTGAGCGTGAAATTGGTGTAGGATGAAGGGCGGTGGCTCCATCACATGCCCCAAACTGAGGTTACAATTTCTCAGGCAAGATTTTCAAAGAAATGGGTGTGTTTGGTTAACTTGAAAGATTTCTTTGCGGGTATAGGGAGGTTTTTAAAAACTCTGCTGGTAATTGATAGCTATTTTCCCCCTTAAAACCCTAGCAAATTTTTTTAAATGAACATACGTATTTCTAATTATTTATTTTGAATTTAGTTTCTTAATGCCTTTAATTTTTGCACTATAGTTTAAGGGCAAACTGACGGTTATTCCGAAATTATAAACACAAGATAATGTGGAATCATTTTAATTTGTCCGAATTAATTTTCTAAAGGCACGTAATCTTGGCTAATTTTTGTTAACAGTCTTTGACTTTTGTCAGAATTAGCATCTTTTTAGTCTCAATAGCAATTCGATTATGTGGGGTTTAAAAAGTAGGTTCAGTATTTTTGTTGGAAGAGACCCTGTAGTCTTTAGAGAAAATAAAGAAATTCATACTTTCAGAAAGTAATCAGATTTAGAACGTTGCATTGGAATAAATTTTATTGTGGATTTCATAAATTGCCTTTGCCTTTTTGTACTGATACTAAATATATTTCGATTGAAATATAGCATAGGAAGTTCTATTGTGTAACTTTTCTTTTTCGGCTAAGGACTTCTTATTTTCTCTTTTGAAAAGTTCTAATATGCTTAGTATATGACATTTCAGGTTGTAAATGATTGATATAACTAACATTTAAAAATACGATATCCTGTTAATGTTTCATAAGCTATGATTTTGTTTTCTTAAAAGGGCTTGTTACAGAACAGAGTAATAGAGGCAGGCTAAGCATTTACGATTTCCAGTATTTTAGGTCTAAAGGTGATAATGAATTATGTAGGTTTAAGTTGTTGGAATTAAAACTAAAAGCCTTTCTAGAGAAAATTGACATAACATTTTGTGAGTCTGTTAATAGAAGTGGCTTTTTCTTTGCTTTCCAGGTTTTTGGGTGAGGTTGCTTTAAAGAGGTATTACATCTTAATTTTTTTATTTTTGAAGTGGGAGTGCCTAAGTAGAAGCTTCTCTGTTTAGCTAAGTGCCATCATTGTAAATCTTAAGCTTAGAAAAGAACTGCAAATTGGTTGCAGATTTAATGAAAATTTGGGCTGAGAAAGTGAATTTGAAATTTTTAGAATACGTTTTATATGGATCATTGGCCTTTCTGATGGCTTTGCTGCTTGAAGCAATTCTGCTTATACTCTGAAGCAGCAAATCTTATTTCTAAAAATCTATGTATGCTTCACTTTCTTAAACTACATTTTAGTTGATCTGTTTCTGTGTGTGAATTATTTTTTCTGCATTCCCCTTTAGGTCTCCCCCCCCCCCCCCCCCCCCCNCAAATTAAAGAGCGAGTATTAAACTAATTTATGCTGCCTAGTCACACTCCAGCTCTCTGGCTTGGAAGCTGTTTTTTTTGTGTGTGGTTTTTTTTTTTTTTTTTTTTTCCTGATTGAGCTGGTGTTATAGTAACATCATTAGACACTATTCTAATTGAGCTGTGAATTGCTGAGGCCTCTACTAGGGCAGTTAACCCTACAGGATCTGCCTCGTTCATTACATTTAAATTGCATAATTTGTCTCGTCTAAAATTTTGCCTGTTTTGGTGAGTACGTTATTTTTTTTACGTTTAAACTTGTTTGAGTTCTACATTGTCCACCCCTAGCTCATGCCTAACTTTTTTTCATTTTTCATTCAGTGATTTTTAGCGTGAATGGGTCTTTAAAATCTTAGGTTGGCCATTTCAGTACTCATTGTACATGTTTTGATTTCCTTTTTTTCTAGAAGTTTGTGTAGTTGTCTAGAAATTTTTGTTTTGCTTAAGTGATTAAAGGTTGACTCTGAAGTGATGCTTAATTATGTGTAAAACTAACATGATTAAAACGGTTTCATTTATGTCGTTTTCTACACTAAATCAAAGTTAAGGACTTGGGTCAGCATAACACAGGATATAATATAATTTTGTTAAATTATCAAATTTTGAGCTTTTTGCTCAACAGTTGATGAAGATTTGATTGTTTTAAAAAGAAATTCAAACAGTTAACAAAAATGTGTAGATACTCATTTGAGCAACTTTCAATATGATACCGTTTGCATCATAATATGACAAAACATAGGCTTGGTAATGAGTCAGATTTAGAAATTTTGGATTTTTTTTCTCATTTTAAAATGTGTAATTTTGGTGATGGGAAATGTGGCTGAATTCCAGTTTCTCAGGAACATGGTATTTTGGGTTGTGTCACCTTGACATTATTTTGTAGTGTGATTGGCATCCAGGAAAATTTGTTTTAACCATGAGAGTGGATAGAAACTAGGGTAGTGCTTACTTATGTAAAATTGAGATGATTGGTGGTCAGAATCTTATGATTTAAGTCTTGGTTATTTGCTACTGCAAATTATATCATAGGTCAGATAGATAGAGACCAGAGACTGATTGTAAAGATTGTTGTAACATCTTATTTTAAAGTTGGTGATAATTATAAATACATTTAAGCTCGAAGACTATATTATTTACATTTTAAATGAAAATTGTACGTTGGAGAACTTGTAACTGTGTGGGGTTCATCTTTTTATTGCTTTTTTACTCCCAAGGATGAGGACAGTGGTCTCAACCTTGGCTGCGTTTTGAAATCTTCTGGGGAGCTTTGCAAAATACTGGTGGCTGGATCCTACCTCCAGAAATTGTGATTCAGTTGGCCTGGGGTGCAGCAGGATTGGAGTTGGAGGTGGCTAAGCTATTAAGGTCCTCTAACTTTGTATTTGGAACTGTTTCACTTGTGTCAGCTTTACATTCTTTAATACAATGATGTACATATGTACTGTGTAATCATCTTACATCTAACTTAATGGGTCTCCTGGAGGTATTGCCACGTTTGTTTTCCTTAAGTGTTTGTCCCTTCATTTGTCCCTCTCTCCCCTCTTTTCTCTTACTCATTTTTTCAAGTCATTTGAAATGTCTTGTAGCAAGTTTTAGGGACTTGTATTTCCCATGATAAGAAGTTGGTATAGCATTACTATTCTAAATAGGAAGTTGATCTTTTCTTAAAGTATTCTAAAATGCGTATTTGGGCTCCTTTTAGAGACTTAGGGCTTTGTTTAGGTGGCAAAATTAGCATCTAAACTCCCAAAGGAATTTGGTTTTCAAGGGGGGTTAATCTGCTTGGAAACCATACATTTTCTAGGCACCAGTTAATGGGTCACTTCATTGGTTCCTGAGAGGCAAATTTGCATTTAGCTTTTGCTGTCAGGAGTTAACTTACACGCTGTGAGACAGTTGCTCAGCAAGCCCAACTAGTTAGCATTTCTTTAGAAATCATAAAAAGAGGGCATGTTCAGTTCTCCATTTACATCATCTACAGTAGTTTGTAAGTGTTGGTCGAACAGTAGTTGAATTTTCATCTCTGAAAGAGCTGTTTTTTAAAAAAAATATTTTTCTCTTTCCACGTTCCATTCCAGCACACACACAGGTTCAGAATGGGAATTGAGTGGAGGAGGTATGGGAATCTGTATGATTAAGAAAAAAAAAAGTACTTCTTGATTTTAAAGGCTTTGGATATTTTATCCTTATTACTTTGCTTAAATATGGGACAGGCTTTATTTTGCAGTCACTGATGCACTGGAGTAATTTACTTAAAATCCATCAAACCGCAATTTGCATGGTTAGAATGCATATCATTTATTTTTCTTAAGGACTGCTACTGAATATTTGTCTTTTGGAATAAGGTATGATTTCTTTATTTTAATGTGAATGAATTCAGATCTTTTTCAAATCAAAATGTATTTCTAAATGTAAAAATTAAGGATATTTATCAGTAGTATTTGCTAGTGAATTCTAGAGTATCAACAGATGCTAATCACTGTAGTAATTCAGTCATCTGATGAAAGGATGAATGGAAGTAGTACTTAATGGAGGAAGATAAACCAGGTATCATTGTATATAAACACACTAGATACATCTGTGTAAGAGGTATGCCCCACTAAAATTAAAGGAAGAACTTTATGTGTATAGATGTTGAAATTAGGCAGTTAGTTAATAGTAAAGAAAAATGACATGACTTCTGTGCAGTTAGTTTTGTAATCAATCCCATATGTTCATGATATTGTAATTTGTTTCACTGTCTTTTTGGTAGTTTGTAAAGTGAAATGTGTAGACTAGCATAGACTAGATCAGTGCTTTGTAAAATTGACAGCACCTCAAACTCCTAGAGTGCTTTTTAGGTGGGGCCCCACTCTTCATATGTAGTTAGTAGGGCTGGGCTAACCTGCAGGGGATTCTGAAACACCACTTTTGAAAGAATAAGCTAGATGAATTGATAGTTTCCTTCGTTTCAGAGGTTTTATGGTATGTATTTTTCAGTTATTAGTTATTAAAATTCATCTTAATTTTCAATCTTTTTAAATAGTGTTTCCCAAAGTATAGTCCACAGACTCTTGGGGTCTCTATGATGCTATTCTTTTAGGAGGTTCATGAAGTCAAAATTGTTTTCATAATAAAACATGTTACTTGCTGTTTTTCTGTGTTGACATTTGCATTGATGGTGAAGAAGCAGTGGTGTGTCCTAAACCGCTGGCACCTTAGCATGAATCAAGGCAGTGGCATCAGACTGTATGAATCTTTACTGTGTTCTTCACAGCCACACAAACGTTAAGCATTTGAAAAAATGTTGTTTCACTTAACAGTATCTTCGGTGAAGCAGTAAAAGTTTTATTTTTAAAATCTCTACCCTGGAGTGCATATCTTTTTAATATTCAGTGTGATTAAATGGAAGTGTGCATAAAGTTCTTATGCACATCCAAGTACAAGGTTCATCTCTAGGAATAGTACTTGTGTGGTTGAACTGCAAGGTAAATTAGCTGCTTTTTTTAGTGGAATACCTTTCATTTTTACTTAAAAGAACGACTAACAGATGAACCATACTTACGCAGATTTGAATATTTGTCAGGTATTTCCTTGGAAATTAGTGAAGTGGGTCCCAGACTCAAGGAGAATAACTAGTTGTTGCCATGATAAAATATGATCTTTCAAGTGAAAATTTTAGATTGGAAAATTTGTGTCTGCCACATGGGCTTGCCAGCTGTGTAATACTTAAAAGACTTTTCTAATGAGATTGGTAGTGATATTAACGAATATGATTTTTAAAAAATATATATATTGTGTAAGGAAATGTGTCAGCATTTGGAAGATCTGTATAATTCAGTGAACCAGTATTTTTTAGTGACCAGTGCATGATGTTACAAGATCATGCATGGGTAGGAGATCCATTCAAAGTACAGTATACAACAGAGCCAAGAAGTTCATTGATACAGTTTCAGATTCCACATTGCAGCTAACCTTTAAGGTTTGCTATTTGTTGCATCTTTGTGTTGAATAAAAGATGAATAACCATTATTATCGAAAAAGGCCATTAAAATACTTCTCTCTTTTCCAAGTATGTATGTATGGCACATTTTCTTCATGTACTTTAACCAAAACACCGTATCAGAACAGATTGAATGCAGAAACAAATATGAGAATCCAGCTGTCTTAAGTTAGACATTAAAGAAATTAGCAAAAATGGAAAATAGTGTCACTCTGAATACTGATATTTTTGTCTGTTTTGGAAAGTAGTTTTTTTTTTTCCATAAAACATTAATTATTAACACACTGGGCTTATTATTTTAAATTAATTTAATAAATACATATTTAAATACCTTTTAGTTTTAGAACATAAAAGCTATTTGGAATTCTCAATAATTAAGAATGTAAATAAGGGGACCTGAGACCAGAGACTTTGACAACTGCTATTTTAAAGTAACTAATTATCTGTATTATTGGCTAGGTTACTGATTGGTTCCAGATTTTATGTGGTTTGTATTATATCACTGTTATTTCTGAGAATGTTAATTTAATTTTTGTTCAGTAATTATGTACTGGGAAACATGTAGCAGTCAAACTTTGTTAAAAGGGGAATTCATTGGCTTGGTCTGGAAATAGAGCTGGCCTCAGAGTGCTGGATCTTGGGTCACAACCAGCCAGTACCATCAGGACTCTTTGTCTTGGCTTTGCCTTTTTTTTTTAATTTTTTTTTTTTTTAAGATTTTATTTATCTATTTGACAGAGAGCACACATGCACAAGCAGGGGGAGCTGCAGGCAGAGGGAGAGGGAGAAGCAGACTCCTTGCTGAGCAGGGAGCCCCACATGTGGGCTTGATCCCAGGACTCTGAGGTCATGACCTGAGCCAAAGGGAATGCTTAACTGACTGAGCCACCCAGGCGCTCTTGGCTTTACTTTCCTTTCTGATTAAATCTCAGGTCAGCTCCAGGCTACTCCCAGTATCAAGTCCAGCAGAGAGATTTTTTTTCCCCTCTGTAGTTCCAACAGAAGTCCTGGAGCTGTGTCATTGATCTGATTTGGGTCCTTTCCTATCTTTGAAACCACTAATGTGGCTAGGAGGTGACCGTTGCTAGTGAGGCTGGGGATTATCCCACCTGCCCAGAGGGGTAGAGATTTTCCTTGGAAAATCAGCTACAGAATTTTTGGCCAACAAAAATCAGGTGCCACCTAGAGGACATGTTGGTTCTTTTCTTAACAACCTCTAATTTATGAATTCAGAAAAATGTTGGGTTTTTAAATTTTGTTTTGTTTTGTTCTTTGCTTATCAACAGAAGTTTATTTTCTCACAGTTCTGAAGGCTGGAAGACCAAGATCAAGGTGTTAGCAGGGTTGGTTTCTTTTGAGGTTTATCTCCTTGGCTTGTAGATGGCTTGGTCTTCTACCCTGTGTCTTCACATGGTCTTTTCTCTGTACATGTCTATGTCCTAATCTCTTCTTATAAGGACAGCAGTCATATTAGATCAGGGCCCACCCTAATGACTTCATTTAACCTTGATTAACCTCTTTAAAGCTCTGTCTCCAAATACAGTCACATTCTGAGGAGTTAGGTTAGAGTTTCAACATACGAATTTGGTGGGGGCAGATATTTTGGCCTGTAACACCCTATCGATAACAGTATTTGAAACTCTGATATGAAATACTCAGATCAGGCACATCTTATACTCCTTCTAAGATTCTCTCGATGCCATCACCTCCAAGATCTTTAGCAGCTTGTTTTGTTTCAGCTGCTGCTCCGTTCTTCCTCTTCTGTTTGTGACCTCGTAGCTTTACCACATGGAGGTGACCAGTCATTGGGCCTACTGCACAGCCAGACTGACCAGTCACCACCCTGAGTTTCTGGCCTCTCCCTTCCTCTGGGACCTGGTAGAGATGCTGTGTGGTAGGGCATGGGATCTCGTTTCTGGTGCGGCAACCAAAGGGGCCAGGTGATGCAACTCAGAAATGCAGAGGGGTTAAGTCCCCATTGAAGCAAACTTTTTTTTTTTTTAAAGATTTTATTTATTTACTTGAGAGAGAGAGAGCACAAATGGGGGGGGGTGGCAGAGGCAGACTCCCCCCTGAGCAGGGAGCCCTGCATTGAACTTGATCCCAGGACCCTGGGATTGTGACGTGAGCGGAAGGCAGATGCTTAACCAACTGAGCCACCCAGGCGCTACAGCAAACTTTTTTTTTTTTTTTTGATTGAGGTGTAACTGATATACAATATCCTATTAGTTTCAGGTGTACATCCTGGTAATTTGATATTTTTATACATTACAAAATTATCCCCAGAGAAAGTCTAGTAACAAGGTTAATTTTTAAATAAGATTATTTAAGGTAAAGCCTGGTACACCAATATGATACTTACCCAAGACCTATGGGAGAACAAGAAGCATATCTCTAAATTTGTCCCTTGTAATTCATCTTAAGAGTTACAACAAAGACATTCTTTTTGTTTGATTGTATCATTCGCATCCCAGATTTTATAATCATTAATACCTGTGCACATAATCCTTTGTGCTTTGGGGAGTGCTTCTCCATTTACCTCAGTTTAAGGAAACCCAATTTTCAGACCTTCCTCTATTTAGGATTGAGGCTGTAACTTCTGCTATAGGCAGAACTAAGCCTGCACACCTTTTTGTTTTCTGCTTCTAAGGCTATACTTAGAATTTCTTTTTAATGGTATTTCACCAGGCCAGGTTTTTTTTTTTTTCCTTGTTAAATGTAAGCACTTATCTCATATTCCCATATTAAGTAGTTTATTGATCATTGATCAAAAGACCTATAATTTCTAGAAAATATATGTTTTGTTTCATATGTATAATACTTTCAGTAATTCAAAAGTAAACAGACATCTGAGAAATAAAAAAAAGTCAACATGCTTTAAAGTTTATGAATTCCCATGAGAACCTCTCAGGCCAGCTCTCAACTTTGATTTTAGAGTGTTTGTTTGTTTGTTTATTTATGAGAGCGAGCATGGGCACATGCACATGCACATATGGGGAGGAGGAACAGAGGGAGAGGGAGTGTCCCAAGCAGATCCCTTGCTGAGTGCAGAGCCCTAGGTGGGGCTTGATCTCAGTCCTGAGCCGAAACCAGGAGTTGGACCGTTCACTGACTGTGCCACCCAGGTGCCCCCAATTTTAGAGAGTATCTTAATTAGCCTGGTTATCTGGCTTTGTAGTCCATGGAGTTCCTGTGAGACCTGTGGTCAGTAATAGGTGATAGCTTATGATTAATAGCAAGTCTAGAGACAAAATACACAATAGGTAAGTAGATATAAGTATGAACCTCTGTCCCTTTTGCTGACTTTTTCCCTCCTATTACGCCTGTCACCATAGGATGGTGTCTTCTATTTTAGAGAATTTATCTAATATCTGTATTTTAAAGACTTTTGAATAGGCTTAACTCTCTACTGAGCTCTTCAAACTCAGTGTATTTAAAACTGATCATCATTCAGTTAACTATGAAATAGGTCCTCTTTTGACTGTCCCTTCTTTTCACCCCTTATACTTAGTTGATTACAAAACCTAGTCTGTTCTACTTAGAAATATTGATTCCCCCTTTGTTTCCATTGCCCATGCCCCTAATCTAGACCCTATCACTTTGCTGATCACTGTCTCCTAACTAGTTTTGTTTCCCTTTCCAAAGTTATTCTCCATGCTTTGATTTTAGTTTTCTTTCTGATGCAAATCTAATGCCATTATTCCTTCCTTTTTCCTATGATGAACCAACTCTAGAAAAACAAATGCACTCTTATCCCTCTGCTTTTCCTTCAGCCTGGCAAATTCTTACTCACATGTGGTAGTTATTAGTATTATTCCACCAGTAAGTATTCTGATGGCTCTTTTCTGGCACGTGGTAGTATTGCACTTCTGTCTCCCTTCCCCACATTGAAATTAAGCATGGTTCAGGATTTCTCAGTTTCAGCATTGTCGACATTTTGGGCCGGTTAATATTTGTCATGGCGTGCAGTCCTGTGGATTGCAGGATGTCCAGCAGCAGCTCTGACCTTTACTACTTGATACCAGTAGTTCTCTGTTTCCCACTTCCCCATTCCAGTGGTGACAATCAAACATGTCTTTAAATATTGTCAAAAGTCCTCTTAGGGACAGAGTTTTCCTGGTTGAGAACCACTGGCATGCCATATGACGTTGACCAATCAAATGTGAGCAGAAGTGACAGACTTTAAAAGACAGTGCATGAGTTATCCTGTCTTTCCCCCGCCATTTGAGGACATATGTAGTGATGGAGCCTTTGTTTTGTTAGCCTAATTCCTGAAAGATGATCGTCAGCAGTGATCCATTATCTGTGACGGACATAGAGTTTAGCTTATGCAGGAAATTAACTTTTGTTTTAAGCTACTGATATTTTTGGGTTTGGTTGTTGCTGCAGTGTAGCATAGCCCAGCCTTATTGCTAAACCATGGTAAGACTTATCTTACCTCTGGACTTCCCATGCTTTCTCATTTATAGTCCCAAATCAATTTAATACCTACCTCTACATCTCTTAGTGTAGTGATAAATTTAGATCTTCTAGATTAGTGGTTCTCAGTGGAGTAAGTACTGTACTTTAAGGGATGTTGTAGAAATTAGAGGAGCATTGGTAGATGGGGGCAAGGGATGCCATCCTATAATGTGAGGGACTGTGAAGAATTATCATGCATCCCATAACACTTTCACATGCCCCAGAAATTCATGTAGGAGGTAAACATATAATTATCTAACTCCATCTTTTTTTTTTTTTTTTAAAGATTTTGTCCATTTATTTGACAGAGAAAGAGAGAGCACAAGCAGGGGGAAGGACAGAGAGAGGGGGAGAAGCAGACTCCCCGCTGAGCAGGGAGCCTGTTGTGGGGCTCGATCTCAAGACCCTAGGATCATGACCTGAGCAGAAGGCAGATGCTTAACCGATTGAGCTACCCAGGCGCCCCTAACTATATCTTAATATATACTCACTTTTTCAGGAATTAAGTTTCTCTTAATTCTCTTTCTTAAATTGAAGTTGTTTTGTTTGGAACTTTATCAAAAATTAACCGTTTGGGGAAATCCATGTTACCATCTGCAGTGCCATTGTGCTATTTGAGTTGCCAAAACAACACACCTGTCTTGGAAAGTCTGAATTTGTCATAATTGTGCTGTCATAATTATGATGATTCTACATATAAGTGAAGTATCATGCCTGAGCAATTTTTTATAAGTTGGCTCCAGTGCCGGGCTTGAACTTATGACTCTGAGATCAAGACCTGAGCTGAGATTAAGAGTCGGACGCTTAACTGACTGAGACAACTAGCTGCCCCATGCCTGAGCATTTTTATTGAAATGTGCACTTTATTATATATTAATCTTTTTCTCCTTTATGTTACAATTAAATTATTTTATTTAAAAAATATGTGTGTGTTAGAACTTTGTTTCAGGATGGCTAAGAGGGGGTGATATAAATTATTTGTTACAAAAGTGGGATGTTTGTCTGATAGGGTTGAGAACCACTCTCTCATTATGTGCTACTTGTTTTTTGTATCTGGAGTGCTTTGCACATAATAGTAGATACAGTATTTGTTGAATTGGTCAATTTATGGTTCCCAGATTGCTTTTATGTACAGTGTTGCATTTGATTACCATAGAGAATCTGTAAAGTTGGCAAGGCAGAGCTCGTTCCCATTTTACAGAGAGAAATAAAAGACATACTAACTTGCCCTGTCGTACTGCTAGAATTTTAATCGGAACTAACAAATTTATTTATACCATTCTAGTACTTTTGGGTATCTTTGCATACCACTCCTTTTTTTTTTTTTTAAACATTTTATTTGAGAGAGAGAACACAAGCAGGGGGGAGTGGGAAGGGCAGAAGGAGAGGGAGAATCAGACTCTGCACTGAATGGGGAGCCTGATTCTCAGCTGGACCCCAGGACCCCGAGATCATGACCTGAGCTGAAGTCAGATGCTTGACCTACTGAGCCACCAGGGTGCACTTATCATTTCATAACACTCCTAAAAAATTATTATCTAGGGCTATTTAATGTAGGAAAACATCTGTATACCCCCGTTGGTATTATTTTTATGTAGGGAACTTTATGTTTTAGGTACTTGTAGTCATAGGAGTAAAACAGATAAAATAAAAAACTTGGTGTTTGAGAAAGTGAGGACATTTTTTTTCTCAGAGATTTTGTTTATTTATTTGACACAGAGAAAGCACAAGCAGGGAGAGTGGCAGCCAGAGAGGGAGAAGCAGGCTACCCGCAGAGCAGGGAAAGCCTGATGTAGGTCTTGATCCCAGGACCCCGGGATCATGACCTGCACCGTAGGCAGTCACACAACCAACTGAGCCACCCAGGCGCCCAGTGAAGACATTTTTACCAGTTTTCAAAGAAATGTGCAATTAAAACATTAGGCCCCCAAATAGCTTAAGTTTTAGGGATGGTAACATTTGAGTGTGGTGAAATAGTTAAACACTGCAATTACATTTTAAATTAGCATACATTTTTTGGAAAGTAGTATCAGAAATGAATTCAACAACAAAAGTATTTATGTTCTTTAAAATTCGTTGCAAGGAAATGCACAGAATAAAAAAGCTAATCAATATGTGTTTGCCTCATATATGTCAGGAACTGTGCATGGTGCTGGGGATTTCTAAGGTGAGAAAGTTTTGCTGTTTTCTTGAACTTCTAGATTTGTGGCAACAGAGTGTGAGACAAATACATAAATAACGATAATGTGTTGAGTTGTAATTGGGGTGTGTTTTAAATTTGAAGGAGGGGATAATTAACATACCAGGGAATACACAGTAAACACACCAGGAAAATCGTTCTCCAGAATTGGGGGTGGGGAGGGACATTTAAGCTGCATTTTGAAGGGTAACTAGGAACTAACCAGGTGGATAACATGAGACTGAATGTTTTAGGCAAAAGGAATAGCATGAACATGAATCTGAAAGCAAGTACAGAAATGTGTTCATTTGACAATAAAGAGCACGTACATGTCCTAGGAGTTGGGCATATATGGTGAATAAGACAAGTACAATCCCTGTACCATAGATCTTCCAGTCTAGATATTCAAATTTTTATGAGGTTAGCATTCAGAGATTTCAGACTGGTGGTTCTCTTGGGCCAGATTTGAATTGAAGGTGTGTTTTGTTTGGCATACACAGTGGTTTTTCTTTCTCCCTCTTCCTTCCTCCCTTTTCTCCATAAATAAGTTGCTGATACTTAAAAATGAGATTTCATACGCAAATGAGCATTGAAGATCTGGCAGCAGTGGGCTAACATTTTCACATGCCACTTCCACTGGAAGTAAATAGTGGCTGCCTACTTTAGATGGGTGTGCACTTGTGCTCCTCAGTACTTTTCTTTGAACCTGATGCATTTTATTCATTTATATAATTTGCCAGGCTCCTATATGCTGTTGAATTGTGAGCCTTGCATGAGTGGTTTACTTCTGTCCTTGCCCTTCTAAATTTCCTTTGACATATTTTAATAGGAGAAATATAGAAAAATGCATGTTGTATTTTAGGAAAATAACTGTTCAACTGAAAGAGGAATCAGCATAAAGAATACTAAGTTCACATATCAGTCAACAAATTTAGACTCTATTTTTTATCTGTCTTATTCATGTTTCCTTAATCATATACTTTGAATTTGGTAATAATCTGTGTGATAATTACACTAAGAAAGCAAACATCTGGGCTTTCATAGTGCCCTGTTTTATCTGTAAGAACCATATAGAAGAATCTGAAATAAACACTGAAAGAATGTGTAAAAAAATAATCTCCTTTTAAATTAATCATTTTAGTATTCAGACTATAAACACTGAACATTTTAGTACTCAGACTATAGCTTCCTTTTTATTTTTTAAAGTAGGCTCCATGCCCAACCTGGGGCTTGAACTGATGACCCTGAGATCAAGAGTTCCGTGCTTTATCAACGGAGCCAGCTGGGCACCCCTGTAGCTGCTTTTTACTGAACATGATGTGCTAGGCACTTCATGTAGGTTTTCTCCTTTGAGCTCTGTATACACCTTTTAGTCCAGGTTCAGAGAGTTTAACATAATGTGTCCAACTACTTAGTGTGAGAGCTGGGATTCTAATCCAGATCTCTGACTCCAACTCCCCCCACCACCCCAGGCAGGTAATCTTGGGTTATTCAGAAAGTGTACCTTCAACATGTATTTACCGAATGTGGGCAAATGCTTAGTGTTCAAAGGTATAAGAAAACTAGTTCTCAGCATTGTGCTTATAATTAGTTGAAAAAACAGGCATTTATGTAAAATAGATAACAGTAGAGGGGAGCATGAGTTAAATACCAAGTGATGGATAGAAATGCCAAAGAGGCCCGAAACTACAACAACATCAGGGAGAACAGAAAGGAGGGGACTGCTAGAATTGACTAAGGTAGAGAATCATGTAACTTTGTGAGAGAATGTGAGGGTAGTGAATCAGAGAGGTAGGTCAAAGATGATTTACCAAGCTTTCCAATGCTGGGTAGTTGAGTGGAATTAATGCTTCACAAGTAAAGATTATCAGAAGAGTAGGCTTTGGTAGAGACTGATGAGTTAGTTTTTGTTTGTTTGGTTTTGTTTTTTGTTTTTGTAAGCTCTGTGCCCATTGTGGGGCTTGAACTCAAGACCCTGAGATCAAGAGTGGCTTGCTCTACCAAGTGGTTTGCCAGGCACCCTGGTGGGGGATAGATTTTTAATGATTCAAGTAAATAGCAAAAGAAAATAAAAGAATAAGCATGGAATACAATATCATCAACAAACAAAAAACAATTCGGCATAAGGTATAGCCTCCACTCCTGCTTTATCTCATTTGTTCTTCGGCTGTTGGTCTTTTCTTATTCCATGTAAGATCTTAGGGTTAGAGAAGTTACTTTAGTTTTGTACATATTGAATAGATTCTTCATTAATATTCATTTTCTATATTTTAATTTTTTTTTGAAAATAATTTACTGCTTTTACAGGTAAAATCCTTTGAGGAATTCAATGGTCTCTTAATAATAATTTTATTAAAATATAATTCACATACTCTAAAATTCACTCTTTTAAAGTGTATAATTCTATGGTTTTCACTATAGTGGCAGAGTTGTGCAGCCATCACCACTATCAATTTTAGAACATTTCATTACCCTGAAAAGAAACTCCATAGCCATTAGCAGTCACTTCTTGTTTCCCTTCCCCCAGCCTCTGGCAACCACTGATCTACTTTTTCTTTGTATAAATTTTCCTATACTGCTATTTCTTATAAATGGGAAAATGGGATTATACAGCATGTGGCCTTTTTTTACTTTTTTTTTTTTTTTTGGTTAAGATTTTATTTGAGAGAGAGAGAGACAAAGAGCATGATCATGGGGGAGGAGACAAAGGGAGAGGGAGAAGCAGACTCCCCCCTGAGCAGGGAGAGGCTTAGTCCCAGGACCCTGAGATCATGACCTGAACCAAAGGCAGATGCTTAACCGACTGAGCCACCCAGGCACCCCCATTGTGACTGGCTTTTTTCACTTAGCATGTTTTCCAGGTTCATCCATGTTATAGCATGTATCAGTATTTCATTCTTTTTTTATGACTTTTTTAATATTACTTTGTATGGATATACTCATATAGTCATCAGTAAATGGACATTTGTACTGTACTATTGGGCTATTAGGAATGATACATCCATGAACATTTATATATACTTTTTTGGGTGGACATAGGTTTTCAGTAATCTTGGGTGGAATTGCAAGAGTGGAATTCCTGGGTCATATAGTAACTCTGTGTTTAACATTTTGAGGAATTTCCAGACTACTTTTCAAAGTGGCAATACCATTTTGCACCAGCGATGGATGAGGGTTCCATTTCTCCACTTCCTCACCAATGCTTATTATTGTCTACCCTTTTAATTTATTTAACCTACTGAATGTGAAGTGGTATCTCCTTGTGGTTTTGCTTTCCCTAATGACTAATGATGTTTGAACATCTTTCATATGCTTATTGGCCATTCTTTGGACAAATGGGTATTAAATCCTTTGCCCATTTAAAAATTTGTATTCATCTTTTTATTGTTGTCAGTGGTCTCTTTAAAAGGATGGGTGTTTTTTAACTTATAAACGGCATTTCACAACAGGTGATGGTAAATTTTTCATGTGTGTTAGTAGACTTTTAGGCTTAAGAAGTAGTTAATCAGGCGTATTTTAAAGCACTGGTCTTCATTAGAAATCATTTTAAGAAGTCTTGTTAAGATTTAACTTTAGGGTGACTAGTTCAGTCCACAAGACTTGATTGAACATGCCCCTATAATAACAAGAAGACCTAACTTTAATATTTTTTGGCATGTCAAAAACAGCAACATTTTAATTTATTTAAAACTCTAAGCACCAATGTTAAATTATGTGCATTGAGTCTTTGACTTAACTGGAGCAATTCCATTTTTTCCCAGGTAATTGAATCTACTTTGTGAAATGTGTTTTAATATCTATGTTTCATTTTTTTTTTAGGTAATCCTGAATACCACATGCCTAATAATTTGCCTTGCAACGTTAGCCATTGTTTTTCACTGCCTCCAAAACATCAAAATTTCTCCGGAAATTGGAGACATATTTGATTTAAAAGAAATAACTTATTTCAAATGGACAATATGTCTATTACAAACACACCAACAAGTAATGATGCCTGTCTGAGCATTGTACATAGTTTGATGTGCCATAGACAAGGTGGAGAGAGTGAAACATTTGCAAAAAGAGCAATTGAAAGTTTGGTAAAGAAACTGAAGGAGAAAAAAGATGAATTGGATTCTTTAATAACAGCTATAACTACAAATGGAGCGCATCCTAGCAAATGTGTTACCATACAGAGAACATTGGATGGGAGGCTTCAGGTTAGTCTTGTTTGAGAGTTTTTCTATGTCTTTTGTAGTGGTAGATAAAAAAAGTTCTTTCTTCCTCTTCAGTTACTGTTAGATAATTTAACGTTTGCTCCATCTCTTCAGATACTGTACATCCCGTACCAATATGCATTATGGGAATCTATGGAAGAATATATTCTTCTATATAATAAAGATATATCTTAAAAGTTTTTTAATGTTCTAAGAAAAAAATTCAATGTAGAAAATTTGGAAAATAAAAATAAAAAGCAGAAGAAACCCTATAACTTTAGCACTTTGATATTCATCTTTGTAGCTTTTTTCCTCTTTTTTTGGTATTTTATGTACATTTTAAAAACTGAGTTATACTTGGTCCTTTTGTAATTTAGAAATCTGATATTGTATGTTTGATACTTGTATATGAAAAAGACTCTAAAAGAATTCAAGTATATCTTTGAAACTCAAGGAGTTAAAAGCAAGTATTTTATAAAATTTTATCTTTCATTTTCACTGATTATATTTTTTTATATAGAACTACATCATGTATCTCCTGTGCTGAATATTTTTAAAGAAAAATGCAGAAATATTTTGTCATTAGATTTAAAAATTTTATTTCTAGATTTTAGGAATGGTTACTTCAATAGACTCATGCTTTTTTTTGCATTTTAAAAACCTGAGCACAGGTCTTGAAAAAATAACTTAGTTCATAAATGTTTCTCATTTATGAAATGGGGATTATAATACTGACTTTGTAGGATTGTGTGAATTAAATGAGAACGTATATAAAGTGCCTTGTTTAATGTGTGATGCATAATTGATAACCAGTAAATGGTCGTTTATATTTCCTAGGTGGCTGGTCGGAAAGGATTTCCTCATGTGATCTATGCCCGTCTCTGGAGGTGGCCTGATCTTCATAAAAATGAACTCAAACATGTTAAATATTGTCAGTATGCATTCGACTTAAAATGTGATAGTGTCTGTGTGAATCCATATCACTATGAACGAGTTGTATCACCTGGAATTGGTAAGTAGACTTTGCTTTTTATCCTCAGATGTACAAAGGGAAAAGATCTCAGTAGTATTTTAATTTTTCTGTGTTAAATTATAAATTTGGATATAGCCCAGGACTTCAACTAAGGTTAAAGAATCAGATATTTTTAATGAAATATAAATATTTAAATTTGAACTTTAGAATAGACTTGTGTTTTGATTGCTAAAACTATGTATACACTATAGTTCATGTTCTGTCCATTTAGAATGTTTTTTTTTTTTTTTAAAGATTTTATTTATTTATTCGACAGAGATAGAGACAGCCAGCGAGAGAGGGAACACAGGCAGGGGGAGTGGGAAAGGAAGAAGCAGGCTCACAGTGGAGGAGCCTGATGCGGGGGTCGATCCCATAACGCCGGGATCACGCCCTGAGCCGAAGGCAGACGCTTAACCGCTGTGCCACCCAGGCGCCCCTAGAATGTTGTTTTTGAAAGATAAGATGGAAGGCATTATTGTATTATTTATGTATTGTCAGACAGTATTTATACTACTCTTCTTGAATTGAAATGGTTTGTGAAGTTTTGAATCTCGGTTAAATTTACATTTTGTAATTTTAAATACGATGGAAAATATTTTCATGGTAATGATTAATGTTTCATTTTCTTTTCCCCTTTAAAAAATTAAGATCTCTCAGGATTAACACTGCAGAGTAATGGTAGGTAATCTGTTTCTTGTAACTTTCTCTGTTTTCTTTTATTCTGTATCCCCTTTTTTTATTGACCTAAAATTAGTTTGTGTGGGTGCTGGTAACATTTACAAGAAAAATACTCATTGCTTTGGAAATGTATATTTTTTGGGAGCGTGCTTCAGTACTTAAAACTGGATTTAAGTAGGGTGGTGGTTCTTTGGATTTGAACTACCATTTATGTACTCAAGTGATCTAAAAAATACGATAGGGGAATATAAAACATACAAAGAAAGAGTTTTTTTTGAATTGGTAAAATTCAAAATTTGGAGTCATATACAGCATGTCCTTTAGAAATACCAATATTCTGATTTTTCTTTGTTTCTCCCTAATTTTATGAATGATAGAAATTTTAAGTGTGATTTAAAACTACATATATTAACATTTTTTTTCAGTCTTGTTACATTTTGAGTAAATACAACAAGGCTACTTTCACTTTCGTAGATGATCTAATTCTGTTTTTAAGTGTGTTTTGAGGTAGGGAAATGAAATCAATGGGGGGTGTTGTTTTTTAGTGTAGTATTTGAGAACAGAGATCTATTAAAACTTTAGTTTTGTTACTTAGAACATGTTAATGAACTAAAGTTTTTGTAAGAAGCAATTAATTTGCAGAGCAACTCTGATAAAGAACCACCATTATCTTAGAAAGGTGTGCACTTGTTCTGGAGGGAAATTAGTGGTTTGGTACTTCTTGTTGCAGAATCTTAGAGTTGAGTCAGAAATACCATCTGACCTTAAACAAAATTTAGGAAGAGCATGAAAGTCTACTTGTTTTTATTGTCCACTTTTCTTCCATGTCACTATAATAGAGGAAGACTGTAGTGCCTTTTGGTACTTGCCAATGGTTAGTAGGTTTCTGAGAATAGCGGGTTGGTAATGTGGTAGTGGTCTGGGAAGGGTAGCTCTAAGATTGGTTAAATTCCTGCCTCTTTGCTATACAGATACTGATATTATGTCATTTGTTTTCTTTGAAAGTAAATACCCTTCAGATCTTCACCATTCTCCATCCATGATTTTGGAGAGTTAAAGTATTCAGCTCAGTAGGGATTAAGGATTGGGGGCCTATAGTGATACCTATATTAGAATCTCCCTAGTGGGAGTGGTTGTGAGGAGATCCAGTTTTGAAGACTCATTACATTCCCCACTTATCCTAACATGCTGCTTTGGTCGGGTTGTGTGGGTGATAGGCTCTTTTTAGTGGCTCTGAGATTGTTTTAGCCTTGCAGATCCCCCTAGTGGTGGTTTGTAAAGGCCAGCTTCAGTGGCGTATTTCCTCAGAAAACAACAGGTGTTTTTCACAGCCCCTTCTAGATTTGGACAAAGAAATAATACAAAGCCAGGTAAAGAAAATGTTAAGAAAATGGGATAATTCCTTCGCTTCTGAGTTGGAATCTTAGGGTAATCATTTCCAGCCTATCTCATATCTTCTGTGAAACTTTCCATGACCGCATCAGTCTGCATATTCATTTTAAGAAATATTTGATGAGCATGTATTGCTTGGTACTGTGTTAGAATCTAGGGACGATAGGATAAGTAAGGTGTGTTTTCTCCACTCTAGGTAGCTTATAGTTTAGTGGAGGAAAGACAAGGTAAATAGGACAACAGTAGCATCAGACAAGTGTTGTGCTCTGCCTCCTGGTGGTGATGAAGAGCACTGACTTAGGGTGAGTCCAGTGGCTTCAGCTTTTCTGTCCCTTATACATTCCTTTACCCCTCATAGAACATTTTACAATTACATGTATGATTCTTCTAAAAGTACGGTTAAAGCATAACAGCTAGCACTTGCTAAGTACATACTTTGTGTCCAGTGCTGAGCTATATGAGTTACAAATATTGTTTCATCGTTCTCATTATACCCCCATGTGGAAGGTGGCATTTTCCACACCTGATTAAATGAAGATCAAGATAGACAGCTAGGGGGAGCTGGAGTAATGTGTGTTCAATATTAGATATTTAAGCAATAGAAAAATATTATAAAAGAGTATAAGTTCCATGAGGGCAGAGATTTTTCTTTTGTTTATTAATGTATCCCAGGTGCTAGAACAGTACCTGCAACATAGATGCTCAATAAATATTTATTCAGTGAGTAAATTTGTTGAATGCTAGTCCATAAAGAGAAATACTTAATAGTTTGGTGTCTGTTATTCTGGACTTAAAAAATATATGCTATATGTTTTTTAATTTTATTTTTTTGAATAGGCAATACATGGTCCATAAATCAAAATACTATAAAAAGGTATACAGTGAAAAGAAGTGCTCCCACCCCTGCCCCCATTCCCCCCCACCTCAGGTAATCACTTTTATTAGTTTCTGGTGTTTCCTTCCAGGGTTTCTTTATGCAAAAATACATGTGTTATTTCCCTCCTTTCTTACATAAAAAGCATATTGTGCACTTGTTCTGGACCTTGCTTTTTAAATTACAGTTTGTGATTTTTTTAAACATGCATGTGATCATAGTGTACAGTAGTGTTTTGTAACCTCCTTTTTTTTTCTCTTGGCAAAAATATACTGCAGACATCTATCCTTGATTCCTACAGTTTTACCTAAGGGACATGTTTTAAGTTATTTGTTTGAAGAGACTTGTAGTCAAGTAGAAGTCTCAAACTTACCTTTGGAGAAGGTTTAGTCAATATACTAGGCAAGAAAATATTATGAGGCATAGCTCTTTAAAAGTAGTGTTTAGTCGTTACGATTGCACATTAAGCAGAAGGGTCAGCTAAAAAGCAAAAATGATGAGTATCAAGTTGACCAACTATTTCCTCAAATCCGTAGCTTTCTCCTTATGTACTAGCAATACCAGTGTCTTGGTAAAAAGATCCTTTTCACTATAATAACAAAAAAAACTCTAAAATGTCCAGGAATTACATGGAGCTGTAGGGTCTATACGAAGAAAATTATAGAACTTTGAAGAGTATAATTTTTTAAAAAAAGATTGGATAGATACAGTAATATCCACTTTGTGTCCCAAACGATTTTTTCTTTGTATTTTTATAATTTGGCTAACATTAGTGATGAATGGTTGGGTCCAGTTTCCTTACTGGTACATAGTGATGTGTTAAGCATCCTTTTGGTTATCATTTTGTTTCCCTAGAATTTTTTAAAGAAAAACTTTTTGTGAAATCTTCATGACTTTTTTTTTTTAATTTTTTTTTTTAAAGATTTTATTTATTTATTTGACAGAGAGACAGCCAGCGAGAGAGGGAACACAAGCAGGGGGAGTGGGAGAGGAAGAAGCAGGCTCACAGCAGAGAAGCCTGATGTGGGGCTCGATCCCATAATGCCAGGATCACGCCCTGAGCTGAAGGCAGACGCTTAACCGCTGTGCCACCCAGGCACCCCATTTTTTTTTTAAAGATTTATTTATGAGAGAGAGGGCATGTGCATGCGTGCATGGGTGGGGGAGGGGCAGAGGGAGAGATAGTCTTAAGCAGACTCCGTGCTGAATGTGGAGCCGGACACAGGGCTCGATTTCACTACCCCAAGTTCACCACCTGAGCCGAAACCAAGAGTCAGATGTTCAACCACCTACGCCATCCAGGTGCCCCTTCCTGACTTTTGATGCATGAAAAGAGCCCTTGTACATAGCATTTTGAACAATGGATTATTCTTACTGCTTTGAAATAGTCTCCCAAAAAAAGGGCCATGTTGGGGCACCTGGTTGGCTTAGTAGATCATGTGACTCTTAATCTCAGGGTTGCGAGTGCAAGTCCCACTTTGGGCATGGAGTCTACTTTTAAAAAAAGGGCCATGTAATGAATTGGTATTTATGTGTAATCAGTTTTTTCGGAAATTGACATAGGGAAAGATAAAGGGTGCTATATGTTGATTCTTTTTTTTTTTTTTTTTTAAAGATTTTATTTCTTTATTTGACAGAGAGAGACAGCCAGCGAGAGAGGGAACCAGGGGGAGTGGGAGAGGAAGAAGCAGGCTCCTAGCGGAGAAGCCTGATGTGGGGCTCGATCCCAGATTGCTGGGATCACGCCCTGAGCCGAAGGCAGATGCTTAATGACTGAGCCACCTAGGCGCCCCTATATGTTGATTCTTAATGGAAAAGAGAGTGTCTTGTTGTGGACTATTTATGGACTGTTCTAAGAAGAGAACGTAGTACTGGAATTCAGTGGATTGTAAAATTCTGGGGTAGTGTTAGTTTAGAAGCGGTAAAGAGTTGTTTGCTAAAGATAAAAAGCATACCCAAAGCAATAGCCTAAAACAAATAGGGAGGTTTTGGGCAGAGAACAGTTGATATCAATGCAGTTTAAGTTTTCTTTTTTTCCTTAAAACAAAGGCAACCATTCCCTAGTTTGTTAAAGGAAAACTCTTATGTTGTATCAGCTAGAGTTTAGGTTTGCTTATTAAGGTGTAACCACATAGGTGAAAGGTGTTGATTGAATTTTTTCACGACATATTTATCAAACATCATTATTTAATTTGGGTTTTCAGAAGGAAATTTCAGTTTGACTTACCATTTAGAATTTTTCTTTCTGGTTCTGACCCTGTAGGGGACGTTCAGTACCTTTCACTTTCAAAGCATGTCACTTAACAATGAGTCTAAATCCTGGAATTGGATAGCTGTCAGATCCCATTCATATTTCTACACTGTGAAATTAGCAAAAAGATATAGCCAAATACTTGATCTCAGTTTGGTCTTCTAATGGATTAACATTTTCCCTGGCTATTTACTTTTCATCTTACTCATGTATTTAAGATGGTTATTACTTCTAGGTTAATCCAGAAACTAAGGAATACCTCTTGAGGACCATTGCTGGAAGTTGTTAATATATAGTCTAGCTTCAAATTTCAGGGGGTCTGTCAGGTTGATTGATAGAATATATCTGAGGTCTCTGCTTCTAAATAGCTTTTGCGGATAAAGTACTATTCTTTTTCAAATATGAAAAAATTCTGAGAGCTATTTACACTATAGTTGATATTAGGTGTTGTCATGTTACTTACAAGATTTTTTTTTCTGGTAACTGAAGCTTATAAGATTTTGAAATGTGTTTAATTTTTTATATAGCTCCACCAAGTATGTTGGTGAAGGATGAATATGTTCATGACTTTGAGGGACAGCCATCATTATCCACTGAAGGGCATTCAATTCAAACCATCCAGCATCCACCAAGTAATCGTGCCTCAACGGAGACATACAGCACCCCAGCTCTGTTAGCTCCATCTGAGTCTAATGCTACCAGCACCACCAACTTTCCCAACATTCCTGTGGCTTCCACAAGTGAGTAGTAGAATCAAATGTAGTCAGTGAGTTGATCTCACCCTCTTTAATATTTATATGTAATAATTATATCTACTTGGAGGAAAACTCCAAGTAAGTAAAAATTGAAAGTACTGTGGTATGTTTTATAGGAAAAAAGTATTAAACAGGCTTTTCAGTTGGTCCTGGAAAAAATGGTGTTTGTAATTTACTTAAATGTTTTTATGTTGATGTACAGTCACTTGAAATTAAGTAATGACTTTGATTATAATAGTGATTTAAATTAGCAGTCTAATTTGTACTTTCTCTGCTATTACATGCAGAAGTAAGAATCGTCTTGCAGTTTCAGGTGTGTTCTAGAAAAGTGTTTAAGTAGCTAACAAGTAGTTTTGGACCAAGATATTTATAAAAATCAAAAAGCATACAGTCGAATTGTACACTTTCCTTTAATCAGGGTTTCTTTTGTGCTTATCTGGCAGAATATTACTTTAAAAGTCATTTCAGTCTCCCATTGTACAAATTTAGAAAAGGGATCTTGACAGAGTTGTTTATCCCTCAAGATAGACATTAAGTATTTTAGTCAATTTTGAAATAAAGCTAAATTCGAGGTATCTATTATTTTTAACCAAGGTGTCTTTTTCAAAAAGATTCTTTCCATGATAGAGATGCCATTTTCTTTGCCACATTATAGAGGCAGAGGGCTATTAGGTTTATCTTTTCTTGGGGCCTGGTCAAGGCAATAATGACTGTTCTGTTAATATTGCTGTTTAATTTCACCATTGCCAAAGGTTGCACAGTTTGCTGTTTGGCAAGTGGAGTTGTTTTTTTGTTTTGTTTTGTTTTTTTTAAACTAACTACAGAGCAGGGTCTTGGCATGTGTGTAGTTATTTGTACCTGGTTGCTAAAGAGATTGTATCTAAGCCTACATCAGCAGTAGATTGTTGATAGATCTGGGATGGTTCTTTATTAGCAGCTACCAAAGGGAGCATTGTTCTATTTACTTTAATGTCAGATCAGATTCAAAATAGAAATTTGATCTTTGGAATAAATAGTGGACTGATTTCTCTAGTTGAGTTTATAAGTATGGTATATCAAATATCGTCCCTTTTAATTCATTTCATGTCTTCAAAGCAATATATTTTGAAATTGCTGCATGAAATGACAGTCTCACCATAGACAACATATTCTAAGTGGAGTTTATAGGTTAAGCACATACTTTAGAACCTGGACCCTCTTAATCACTTAGTGCTTCTGTTATCTGTCTACTCTTTTTTAACCAATTTGGGAATGTAGTTGACAGAGTGGTCAGTGATGGAGAATGAAAGAAAGCACATTACAGCCACCCAAGCACAGATTAGTGAGAGCTCAGCCGCTTACTACTTCTGTTGATATTATCTGAAGATTGAATTTACAAGCCTTTGTTGATGCTTGCTAAAGTAGCTTAAACGTTCTATCCCCTGGAATCAAATCCTGTTGAAAACCAGAAAAAAAGTGGTATTAGTGAGATTCCAGTAATTTTTCTTGGTATTCTTTGGATATATTTTTATAATTGAATAGATGATTATTTTTAGAATTTGTCACAAAATGTTCTTGTAGATCTCAAAATGTGTCTTGATAGAATTAAAAAAAAAAGAAAAAAATTGGACTAAAACAGAAATTGGAAGACTGTTTCAAATGAGCTGGTATAGTTGTATTATTTAATTTCATTTTATATACTTGGAATTGTGTAATGGAAATATTCAGTACAGATAACCACAGTGGGCTACTTTATAGTCTGTGTTCATTTGGCACTTGGATATCTTCAGGTTTTCCTTCTAAATATTGTAAATTCAAATAATCTCATTTCACCTGTATAGTGACACTTTTTATAAGTTAGTTAAGAGTCTGGCATGCATAGTTGTTAAAAGCAAGAGTAAAAATATGATTAACATTTAAAGATAACTTGGAAAAAATTTGGGGGATGAGTAGGGAGGGAGGTTGCTAAAACCATCTTTAAAAGTAAATAATTTGGGGATTATTGCAATAATCTCTTTAACTTTTAATTTTATAATCCTCACCTTAAGGAAATGTGATTTGCAGAGAGAAGAAAAGTGTTCCTTTTCCTTGATGCTTGGAGCAATCGTGTCCTTTCCTTTCTTCTATCTATACCCCAATTTAGATGAGATAAGATTGAAGTGATGCCAGTGATAACAGTTAGGAAATTTCAGTGCTTACCAAATGCGATAAAGTTGACTTAATTAATGCTTGCTTGAAGAAATCAAGCTTTTTCTACTTAAAAAAAAAAGCCTTAAAATGTAGGTTGTTGGGGCACCTGGCTGGCGTTGATCGGTGGAGCATGTGACTCTTGATCTCAGGGTCGTGAGTTTGAGTCCCACTTTGGGGGCATAAATCACTTAAAAAAATAAAAAATAAGATAAAATCTTAAAAAGTGAGTCAGTAAGCAACATTATAAAATGGTTTTGAGTAGAATAGAAACCAGACAGATCTTACTCCTCCTGGTATATTACATATAGAAAGGGTAACTAATTTCCTGTCAATCCAAGAAGGTGGTAGTGTTCTCGGAAGGAAATAATTTTTGGTTTTTAAAAGTATATGAAAAAAATTGCAAAGTAGACCTGTAGTTTGTTGTTGTGGTTTTTGTTTCTTGGTTTTGTTTTTCTTTTCTTTTCTCTTTTTTTACTAGCAATGCTCCATTGATTGAACAGTGGAGCTTGACCTTTTCTAAACTTCACCTTACCCATCACATTCCATTTAAAATATTTGCCTGCTCTGCTTTTCTTTTATCAAACTCTAGCATTTTGCCATTACCAGTACCAGTGCTGATAATAATGAATTTCCAGTTTTCAACATTTTTTTGAGCCTGGACTTTTAGAGTCCTAACCAGAAAGGTCCAGACCTACATGGCATGGCCAGGGATGAGTTAATATACTTCCGAAGTTGTTATGATAGACTAGACTTACAGTGGGATTTTCTGGCATTTGAAGAATATTTATGAAGGAAAAGTCCTCTAAAATTAGCTAGATATTACTTAAAGTAGAACAGTTTTGGACATTTTCAAGTTAAGGTTTGCCTTCATAGATGACTTTAGGGTTGGTTATTTTATAGTCCATGGACGAGTTTCATTTTTTGCTCATCTTTATAGTTGTGATGGTCAGATTTAATTGGTCCTTCATTTACTGTATAAAAACATAGGATTGCATCAATAAATGTACCGTATTAATGTCTTCTTGTTCCTCTAGGTCAGCCTGCCAGTATACTGGCGGGCAGCCATAGTGAAGGATTGTTGCAGATAGCTTCAGGGCCTCAGCCAGGACAGCAGCAGAATGGATTTACTGGTCAGCCAGCTACTTACCATCATAGTATGTACATACTTTTTAAAATCTTTTAAGTAGTTGAGAAAAAATAGGCAGACTTTCTAAAAGCAAATTAATCCATGTGGGCCTTAATTTTTAGACAGCACTACCACCTGGACTGGAAGTAGGAGCGCACCATACACACCTAATTTGCCTCACCACCAAAACGGCCATCTTCAGCACCACCCGCCTATGCCGCCCCATCCCGGACATTACTGTAAGCTCTTGTTTTTGTTGTAAGGGCCTTTTCTTTTCGAGAACTGGTTTTCTTTCTAATTTTTTTTTCATGTTTTTACATCTTTTATTCATCTTACAATTTAGTTTCATTAAATGATTACTGCTTTTCAGCATTTTTGGTAAACAGTATTATTTACTTTTTAGAGTTTTATCATCATACTTTTGTTTTAGAGGAGTGATGTTTACTAAATACATTTATTTCTGTTGCTGATGTTTCATTAACACCACATTGATTTCCATTCATTTGTTCGTTTGCTTTGTATATGTTCCTAGATCTCATGTATATCTGTATATCCACCCTAAGTGGATTGAAACCCCTTGAGTGTCAAGATCTCAAGGTTTCCCTTATCATTACTATTCAGCATACTGTAGACACTTAGATGTTGAATCTGTCATTTCTCTGTGCAGGCTTGATTGGGAGGGAGACTCTACTGATAATCGTAGCTTGTAGTTTCAGGCACAAGAGGAACATTGTTCATCTGGTTTAGTGAAGTCAAGAGCATAAATTTTTTTTTATGTATTAAATTCCTTTTCCTCCATTATAAGATTAATAATACCAAAGAAAACTTGGAAGATACGGAAAAGTGTAAATAAGAAAATAAAAATTATACAGAGTCCTCCTACCTAGAGATATCTACTTCTAATATTTTGTCATATTTTTTCTTCCAGTCATATAAATGGGTGTCTATACACTTGGGAGGGAAAAGATCATACTGTGTGTATATTGTTGAATTCTTCTTGTTTTCAATTATGTTACTATTTTTCCGTGTCTTAGAGAATATAATTTTTTATGGCTGCCTGGCCCAGCGTAGTGGTTAAGGTGCTGAGTTTGGACCCTTAACTAGCTGTGTGACCATTGGCAAGTTACATAACCCTCACTAAGCCTTAAGAGTAACAATAGTATCCATCTCAAGGAATGCTGTAAAAAGTAAATGTAATAATTCTTGTGAAGTGTTTAGCACAGTGTTTTAATACTTAATAATCTCTTAGTTATCTTAGCTACTGTTCCATTATGTAAATATCCTTAATTTAATAAACCTAAACACTTGTTTTTAGAATGGACCTAATAATTTGAATTATTATTTTTTATTGCGTTGTAAATTATACTCTATCACATTACATGAATAATTCATTTATAATTTACATTAAATTTTCCATGTACAATTATTGTAAATTGCTAATAGCACTTGGCACATAGGATTAAAATGTTAGCTCTTAAATATCCACAAAAGTAACTCAGGAGTATTTGCTTATTATAAAGTAATCTAAACAAAGCTTTTAAATTTTTAGACACTGCATAAGCTTGACCTAAACAACTCCTAAGGTACATTAGTTATATTTAAGTAAGGTTTATTAAAAGTTTTAGCATTGGAAAACTTTTAATAAATAAAAATGGGATTTTTATTGTCTTTTCTTTAGGGCCAGTTCACAATGAGCTTGCATTCCAGCCTCCCATTTCCAATCATCCTGGTAAGTGCATTTCAACATTGATTCCCTATATTTAGATTTCCTTTATAGAGTAATTAACACACACACACACTTTAGTATAATTACAGAGATACCTAACTTTTTAGAGAAGTATAATACTCCTTATCGCATTAGCTAATCAACAGTTTACAGTAGCCGATACAGTCACACATAGGGTGTCCGTATTTGATTCTTTTTAACTGTTTGAAAGAAAAGACAAGAACTGGTTTTTTTTTTTTTTCTGTTTCAGCTAAAATATGAAGTTACAAAATGCTGGTTTTAGCATTGAATGCATAAATATGCAGCAGAAGAAAACTAGGTTTCAAAATAGAACAGCTGTAAAACTGTAGCTTAAAAAGCCAGGGAAGAATCTCAAGTAGATGCTGAAAATAAAAATAATTCACTGTATCTGTTTTAGAAGATAGATTCAGGAATTTCTAGTTAATTGGAATTTTTAGAAGCTTTGATTAAATAATCTTCAAGGGAGTAAATAACTAAGTAGATTTCCTCAATTCAGTGTTTGAATATATATCTTCTTAAACTTCAGAAGTAATAAAACAAAATTTAAATAAAATATTGAGGGCTTCTTAGCATAAACATAGGATTTTGATTTTTTCCTCTATCGCTTTGTATCTACTTTTCTTAGCTTAAAAAGTTGCAAATATTTAATTTCCACTCATCACTTAATTTTTCCCCCAATTAAAAATAATTTTATTATGAGGAATTTCAGACATATACCAAATATCAGACCCCCCCCACCCCCATATAGTCATCTCTCAGTTTCAGCTATTATCACCTGAGGGCCAGTCTTCTCATTCACACCCTCACCTATTATTTTGAAGGAAATCCTATAAAATTGTGTTGTGTGTGTGTGTGTGTGTATACACATACATATATATGTTATATATATATGTTATGTATAACATATATATATAAGCATATATTTCCAATAAAAAATTTTTAAAAACATAACTACAATAAGCATAATAATCAGTTTTAAGGATAACTTAACAGGTCTTCAAATAGATCTACATAATTTTCTTAAGCAGTGTTCTGTTTGTTATTTTTTATCTTCTAATGTTTCTTCCAGATGTTAAAAAAAACCCAAACCATTGAGGGTAAGATTTTTAAGCTTGTAACTCTTCTCATATTTCAGTTTAAGAGATTTAAAGAGTTTCTGAATCAAAAGACCAAATTGCTTTACAGTGATCGCATCAGAGTATGAGAACCAGTTTTACCAAGCTCACCAGCATGGGTGTGATAGTTTGATAGACTTTTTTTGATTTAGGAGGCAAATAATATTTGTTTTGATGAGAAGAAAAATGCTATGGGTGGGGCAGAAATACTTTTTAACCATACATAATTACTAGTTAAATAATCCACTTCAGTAGATTTTCTTTATGTTATTTGTGTATTTATTGTGGCTTTAAACATTTTTTAGGGTTAAGGAGCCTTGCCTTTTTATAAACATTTTTTTTTTTAAAGATTTTATTTACTTATTTGATGGAGAGAGAGACAGCCAGCGAGAGAGGGAACACAGGCAGGGGAAGTGGGAGAGGAAGAAGCAGGCTCCCAGTGGAGGAGCCTGATGTGGGGCTCCATCCCAGGACCCTGGGATCACGCCCTGAGCCAAAGGCAGATGCTTAATGACTGAGTCCCCCAGGCACCCCTTTTATAAACATTTTTATTGAGAAATATAATATACAGAAAAGTATATAAAACAACTAGACGTACAGTCTCATGAATAATTGAAGTGAACACCTTGGTAACCACCACCCAGATTGAGAACTATAATTTGCAACACCCCTAGAAAACTTCCCATTCCGTGCATTTTGTTTCAGTCAAAAACTTTTCTTCATATCTATTTTTGGATATGCACTGTTACGCTTTTTGTGGATACTACTTTTTTTTGCACTTTGAAAGTGATGAATGCATCACTAGACAGTCTAGTTTAGTAGATTGATTTTACTTGTTTTTGAAATCATATAAATGAAATCATATCAGAATCTTAATTTGTGAATAAACATATTGTGATAAGGGGGAAATCTAGAGTCTTAAGAATAAGAATTTTTTCTGGCTTCAAGGCAGCATCGAGAGTCAGTAGTGGTTCCTGGCACTTTGGGGGGCCTCATTGTCCATATGGCTTAGTGGAAGGTGGTCTGCAGGAGGGAGGATAACCAGAGCTCAGAAGAAAGACCTACCCTGGGGTGCCTGGGTGGCTCAGTCGTTAGTGTCTGCCTTTGGCTCAGGGCGTGATCCTGGCGTTCTGGGATGGAGTCCCACATCAGGCTCCTCTGCTGGGAGCCTGCTTCTTCCTCTCCCACTCCCCCTGCTTGTCTTCCCTCTCTCGCTGGCTGTCTCGCTGTCTGTCAAATAAACAAATAAAATCTTAAAAAAAAAAAAAGAAAAAGAAAAAGAAGAAAGACCTACCCTGAATGAAATGAAGGTGATGTTGGAAATGGTGGCATTTAGCTGGTTATTTGGACTCAATTTGGATTCAGCAATTGCTTTTGGCTTCTTGATAGATTTTTCATTCTTCTTGTGGTAGAACTGATGTTGAGGTCTAACAGCTCCTGGTGGTTAGGGAATAGCATTAACTAGCTATGAGGATACACATCTGGAATACCCCCCACTGGCATGAAAGCTTTTGTCTATGAGTAGAACAGGAAGTGACTTAATGGTGAGAATGAATCCTGAAAGGTCTCTGAGTGGTTGTGAGAAGGGATTAGCTCTCTGCATACACCTTTAGTGGAGTCAGCTGGTTGGAACTCTTTGGCAGAGAAAGTGAGAGAACACAAGCAAGGGGAGCAGCAGAGAGAGAGGAAGAAACATGCTCCCCGCTGACCAGGGAGCCCAGTGTAGGGCTCTATCCCAGGACCCTGGGATCATGACCTGAGCCGAACTGACCGAGCCCCACCCAGGCACCCCTCTAGTATTTTTAATTCTACTAAATTACAGTTGTTGGTTTACAGCTCTGCAATCTTGTTTAATAAATGAACAGAAAAGAACACAAAACTAATATTTGTTTTAGGTGTCTGATCAATGCAGCCCCTTAAGGTCCTAATAAGAAATGCTAAAATATCCTACCACAGACTTAG
The DNA here is from genome assembly GCF_002007445.2 of Ailuropoda melanoleuca. Taxonomy (NCBI): domain Eukaryota; kingdom Metazoa; phylum Chordata; class Mammalia; order Carnivora; family Ursidae; genus Ailuropoda; species Ailuropoda melanoleuca. Next base: position 83,422,320 of record NC_048231.1, read on the forward strand.
GGTCATTTAGATAGGAAATAAGCCTACACCTCTGAATATGTAAAATATTTGAAATAATGAAATACCATCAATATATAGTGAATCTATTTTGAAACATGATTTTTGAAGACAGTTACAGATGTTTTCAGAAATAGAAGTAATATAAATTGTAGAAAATGAAAATAATTATTGGTCATTACCTTGGTTTTAAGGATTTCAGATAGGCCATATACTTGGTGATTTTTATGCTTTGACTTTGATAACTAAGTTGAAAAAATTTTTGGAAAAAGTCATTTTATTTCCTTTTTATGGACTCTGTTTTTGCTTTTTCTTTCTTTCTTTCTTTTTTTTTTTTTTAAAGATTTTATTTATTTATTTGACAGAGATAGAGACAGCCAGCGAGAGAGGGAGCACAAGCAGGGGGAGTGGGAGAGGAAGAAGCAGGCTCCCAGCAGAGGAGCCTGATGTGGGGCTCGATCCCGTAACCCCGGGATCATGCCCTGAGCCGAAGGCAGAAGCTTAACCGCTGTGCCACCCAGGCACCCCTGTTTTTGCTTTTTCTTAAAGCTGAGGTATATTCATTGAATTATGTATTGATTACAAATTAAAGTGAAGACTTTCCTCAGCGTCTATAAGGTTGTTTTGGTAATTCACAAATGGGTTCAAAATCCACAGATTTCCAAATTCAGGTTATATTCTAGTACTTAGGAACTATCTACTATTCAAGAGAGTGCCTTTATGTGTTGATAAAAGATTCTCATAGGACATCTTATTCAGATCTAAATAATAAAAGAAATAATTCATAATGAGTCTCTTGGGCACTTAAGTTACTTCTTGAATGACTTTTTCAGAAATTGAAGACAATGTCTTCGAGACTGTATTTTTCTATGTAACTGTGCTTTATAATACATTTCCCCATTATAAAAAAATATTTAGCTAAGTTCTTTTATTGTAAAAAAAAAAAAATTCATGTTGTTAACTCAGTCTTTTAAAAACCTTTTCTCTGGCCAGTGGTGAGTAGTCTATCATGAAACCTTCATGAAACCTGCTCAACTTCACTAATTGAGCAACAAGAAGCTAAAAATATCAACATCAGCAAGCACATAACAGTCCCCAGTCACTTTCGTATGAATTGGGACATTAAGAAACTCTCTGAACTGAGTAATTTCATCCTGCTGTTAGTACTGGTTTTGAGAAGCTGCAGGCTTGTCACTTAATATGACATTTGGTCCTTGGAGCAAAAGAGCAAAGAGAGATCTAGAAAGTCTTAATGAGTGTTTCCTGTTACCTTCTCCTGTTTAAAAAAAAAAAAGTTTCTTCCTGGCTGTTTAGCAAATTGAGAGTGGAGTAGAGAAGTTTTTCACATGATATATTATATCCCAGCACTTCCAAGTGTTCTGGAACCTACTTAGATTACTTCTAGTTCTCCGTCTTCACAGATAGTAACCCCCCTTCCTCTTGCTTTCTTAGGCCCTAATAATCTCTTAACAGGTGGTTGTTTTTTCATCCCTGGTCTAACGGTGTGCAATTCTGATTCTGATGCCAGTTTCTGTTAAAGTCAAGTTTCTTAAAACTCTTCCTCTCAGTACTAGCAAGTCAGCTCATTCAGAGATGCAGCTTAATGTGCCCATCATTATTGTATGGTGTCTGAGATATTAGGCAAACAAACAAAAACCCCTTTGGTGACTGGAAAATAATAAAATAAAGTTTAAGTGCAGTTGCAAATGTTACAATTTATGATGATTACAAGCATATTTTTTCTTATTTAAACACAGAGATTATATACAACTCTCTTTTTCTCTTCTGAATTGACTCTCATGGAAAAAGGTTGCGAGCCGTAGCACTTTACTTCTGGATAGTGTTCCTCTGTGTGAACTAGGAAATTGTACTTGGGCCTTATTTTTTTACCCAGCATTATAAACATTCGTAACTTCAGGGTATTGTTTATAACAGAACTTACTGTTTGGATTGTTTAAAGACCCCTTTAAATGCTATTACTGTTTTTTTCTTCTAGAACATTGGGTAATTGTTATCTTGTCTTAGACAACCTCTTTAGTTTTAGCTTCAACTAATACAATATACCTGTCAGTTTTGTTTGCTGAATTTTTTTGTTCATAGCATAATGGGATGTCTTTAATATAGAATAACTTCAAAAATATTTCAAAACTGGTTTTTAAAGAAGGGACTTCAGTATATCCCTACTTTTTCATGTTTTAATGATAACGAAAAATATTTAAAGAAATGTTAAGTATTTGTGATTAGTTGATTTGATCTGTGTGGCAAAACATTTGAATTGTTAACGTTTTTGAATCACCATTTTCATGTGGTCTGTTTTATTTGTTCTTCATTGAAAAATACTTTCTTCCTTCACAACATTTTGAGAAGCAATTGAATTAAGTTTTACAAGATTTAAAAAAAATATAATTTATTTATTTGAGACAGAGAACACAAGTGGGAGGAGGAGGGGCAGAAGAAGAGGGACAGCAGACTCCCTACTGAGTGGGGAGCCAGAAGCGGGGCTCCATCCCAGGACCCTAAGATCATGACCAGAGCAAGAGTCAGATACTTAACTGACTGAACTTCCCAGGCACCCCAGATTTTACAAGATTTTTGTTTTTTTAAAGATTTTATTTACTTGTCAGAGAGAGAGAGAGAGAGAGAGTGCGCACAAGCAGGGGGAACAGCAGGCAGAGGGAGAAGCAAGCTCCCTGCTGAGCAAGGAGCCTGATGTGGGACTTGATCCCAGGACCCTGGGATCATGACCTGAGCCAAAGGCAGAGCTTAACCAATTGAGCCACGCAGGCATCCCTGCAAGATTTTTAAAATACATTTTAAGAATTAATCATATTTCATTTTAAGATATTTTGGGAGTTTGAAAAGATCTATTTTTTGTCATTCTAAGTATCTACAGATTGTTGAAAGTTTTATTGCGGGGCACCTGGGTGGCACAGCGGTTAAGTGTCTGCCTTCGGCTCAGGGCGTGATCCCAGCGTTCTGGGATCAAGCCCCACATCAGGCTCTAATGCTATGAGCCTGCTTCTCCCTCTCCCACTCCCCCTGCTTGTGTTCCCTCTCTTGCTGGCTGTCTCTATCTCTGTTGAATAAATGAATAAAATCTTTAAAAAAAAAAGTTTTATTGCTGCAAATTCTAGTTTTAGTCAGAGTTCATAAAGAGCACATTGAGAAGCAGAAAAATAATAGGTTTATCAACAGAAAACTTTATTCTCTAATAAGTGGCACTGGCCTTTTCCCCCCTTAAATATGTCATCCATTTTTACTCCAGGGCCTTTGCATTTGCTTTCTTTTTGAAATGTTCTCTTCACAGTCTTTACATAAATACATGGTTTTTCAAATTTCACCTTTTCAGATAGGATGTACCCCTGCCATCTAGTCTGAAGGATTCTTTCCAGTCATTTTCTGTCCCACACCCCATTTTATTTTCTTCGCAGTGTTTATCATTACTGGAGTCATCTTATCTATTTATTTCCTTATTTGTCTGCCTCTGCATCTCTGCGAGAATAGGGACAATAGCTATCTTATTTACCGCTGTGTACGTCGTGCTTAGAATAATTCCTAGATACTCTCTATATATATCTCTTAAATTAGTTAAAAAAGGAAAACCAAATAATTTCCATGTATGTTGTCTCTTTGTAAAACTAGTTGTATTCAAACAAAAATTAGAAATACTTGATCAACCATATTTGCAAACTACACCAAATAGTGCCTTCCCCCCCCCGATCATTTAGATTTTTTTAAATCATTTATTGTTGTTCAAATGAATACACTAAATACACCTGCAAAGTTAAACTTGTAGTAGTTAACATGAATTGACTTCACTAAAAATACAGACAAGTGACCTTTCACCCAAGAGATAGTTGAGAATTCCTGTTCACAGCAACTGTATAGTGGAGTGTAATTAAATTTGACTCTAGTCCGGGATGGCTGACTTGCTTATACCCTTTCTCTCAATTAGGAATCCATAAAAGTATGTCATAAATTGATATTACTCAAGAACACTTCCTGGAATATGTCTTAGAGTCAGTGTGTTTTTAAAAAAAAAAGTTCAGACTATATAGAAAATATGTGCAGTCAAATGAAACATGGTGATAATTTCTTTTAGAATCTGATTACTTCTGTTCTTTAAATTCCGAGTTGGCTGAGTTCTTTGAGGTAAGAACCAATTTCCAGATTTTAAAAATGACTAGAAGTTTCAAAAACGCTTAGGTACTGAGCTGAAAAATGGAAGACATGGAAGTGCCTACTTTTTAATGCATTGTCATTTTAATCAAATTCTTTTGGGTGCTTTTCAGATGCCTTCCTCCTTCCTTCACCATTTCTTTTAGGAAAAGCTTTGTCTTAATGGAATGAACATGAATGCCATATATCTTTCTCACATGGGTAGATGTTCTCTCCTATTTACCTCCTGTAGCTCCTGAGTATTGGTGTTCCATCGCGTACTTTGAAATGGATGTTCAAGTAGGAGAGACATTTAAGGTTCCTTCAAGCTGCCCTATTGTTACTGTTGATGGATATGTGGACCCTTCTGGAGGAGATCGCTTTTGCTTGGGTCAACTCTCCAATGTTCACAGGACAGAAGCCATTGAAAGAGCAAGGTATTGTTGATTGTGTAGTTAGTTATTTTAAAACTTGAACATAGTACATTGTCATTTATTCGAAGGTACGTTTTTCAATGTAGATTTATAAGATTTTGAATATAGATAAAGGTCATCTTGAAAATTCAGAATTTGTAAGCATTACATTGTAATTATAGATGTTTTGTTATTTTAAATATGATAAAAATGGTCTTTTGTTTAAGTTAGTGACATTTCTATGTTTTGAATAGTAAACGAGACCTTTTGGTACCCAGTTTGAAACAGATTTGTATTTCCTCTTATCATATATTATTTCTACAAATCTGTTGAAAGGAAATAATAAAAAATGAGGACATGTTTCTGCCAGTATTGTTTATAATGTTGGAGAAATGATAATAAAAGGGAAATGGTTAAGTAAATTTTGATGAACTTTTTCATGTATTAAAATGTTGATTAAAAGTTTATATAGCGAATATAAATGCTTAAGATGAAATATTACAGGAAAATATGCATAGTTTTAGGTACTATATGATCCCAGATCTTTAAGGAAATGTGTGTGTGCTTAATCATAGCTCTGTCACTAGCTGTGTGACTTTGGCAAATTACTTACTCTCTAAGCCAGTGCTGATAGAATATTTTCTGTGATGAAGGAAATAGTTTATACCTGTGCTGTTCACTGCAGTAGTCATAGGTGGCTACATTAAAATATGGCTGTTGAGCAGTTAAAATATGACTCACGTGATTAACTGAATTTTGTAATTTAAATGGGCACATGTAGCCAGTAGGATTAACTGAATTTTGTAATTTAAATGGGTACATGTAGCCAGTAGCTGTTGCTTTGGACAGTGTAGCTGTAAGCTTTTATATGCCTTAGTTTCATCATTTTTAAAATGGTAATAATAGTATTTACTTCACTGAATTGTGATGGTTAAGTGAGAATTTACATTAAATATTTGGTACACAGTAAGCGTTATATATATGCTCATCATTATTATGTATGAATGAGATATTAAAAAAAGAAATATACAAAAATGTTAACAATGGGTATCTTTCAGTTATGGTGTTATATAACATCTTTTATTTTTTTAAAAAATTTTAATATTTGGTATGCTGTATAATCTGAACTAAAACTTAAATAGTTATCAAAACAAAATGTGATTTTTTCTTCCTAAGGTTGCACATAGGCAAAGGTGTACAGTTGGAATGTAAAGGTGAAGGTGATGTTTGGGTCAGGTGCCTTAGCGACCATGCAGTCTTTGTGCAGAGTTACTACTTAGACAGAGAAGCTGGGCGTGCACCTGGAGATGCTGTTCATAAGATCTACCCAAGTGCGTACATAAAGGTTAGTTGCAGTTTTACTCAAACATTTTAGACTTAGAAAGCTATGTTTGTTGTTTAAAGAACTGAGATGGAGATGGGAGGAGAAGAAAAATGTCTTTCTTATGTGTTAAATAATCAGAAATTATGTTTGTGTATAAAACACATTTCCTGGGGCATTTATTGACATGATTTGCTATATCTAGTTTTATGGTTGCATTCATGCCCTATTGTTTTATTAATAAATTTGTTAAATGTTTTAGAGTAATAACACAGGCACTTGAAAATATTGAGTGAAATCTCCAAATTATATTCCTTTGATACACGATAGGTTAAAATCGGACTCTAGAAATTTATCTTAGCCAGTCTTCAGGATTGTATGGAGGGGAATTCTAAAATTAATAGCTTTTCAAATTAAGAACCTGAGAAATGAAAAATTCTTCAGTACCAGATTTTTAAATGTTGTGTTTTGTGCATTAAATGAGTTTTATTTATTATTTTGCATATTAAGCCTGAGGTGTTTATTATTTATTCGGCCCATTTCAATTTTAGTTTATAACATACACTGCTTTTGAAAGAAAGCTAGTTGGGATTAGAAAGCCTAAATATATTTTTAATTTCAGATTTTTTACAGTCATCCTAAGCATCTTCATTTTTGGCCATTGTAAATTAGCGGATTTAAATGTAACCCATCACTTATTCCCAGGAAATTGCTTAGCGTACAAATAATATAGTCAAATAGCATATACAGAAATGGAATTAATTGCTTGATGGCCTCACAACAGCAAATCCAGTATCTCATTTTCAGTTACTGCAGTTAGTTAAAGGATATAGGGATCTTTTTTTAAAATGAAACTTTCAAATACGTCAAGTATAGGGAAAATAACAAACCCTCATGTACTCACCATCCAGCTTCAACAGTCATCAGCATTTTATCAGTCTGTGTTGTGTTTATCACTGTACTGTTTTCTCCAGTAATTTAAAGCCAATTCCAAATATTATATTAGTTCACTCATAAAATACTCTTGTGTGAATTGCTAGTTGGTAAGTATTTCTAAAAGACATAATCACAATGCTATTTATCACACCTAACAAAATTAACAGTAATTCCCTGTTGACAGTCTTGACAATAGAGAATCTTTATAGTTTTGATTTGTTAGAACAAAGAATAGTATAGAACAATAAAATATTAAAATACATTTATTGATATGATATTTATGATGTGGAAGTGTTGATTATTAAACAATATATAGAATGTGATCTTATTTTTATAAAGAAATAACATCAAGGATATTTGTATTCATTTATATATATACCTACAAGTCTAGAATCGTGTACACAATGTCTTACCAGGAATTGTCTCTTGGAGGTGGAATTATCTTCAGTTGCATTTTCCATTTTTTCCACAAGGAATTTTAGTTATTTGTGCTTTATTGTTATTTGTAAGTGGTGTTGGATTTCCTTATATGCTTTGCAATCTATTTTATGTTGGTTGGCAATTTTGTCTTAAGAGAATTAATTCATTTTATTTTTTATTTTTTTTCTCCCTGTTATTGCTTCTCCCTATAGGGCAGTTTTGCCTTAGTCTGGCACCCTGGGATCCACATCTCAGAACCAATTCTTATATTTAGGAGGTAGAGGAATTTTGTCCCATGAGGAAATTGAGTTCCAATCCCCAGGTATGCTCAGGGCCTAATTCCTATTACATAGGTTTCTGATGCTTATCTCTGCCATGGGCAAGAATTTTATTCCTAGGTGCATTTCCGAATTAGCCGTCAAAGTATTTTTCCAGCACTTAATTCATGGGCAGATACCCAGTTGCAGCCCTCAGAGAGCCTGGCTATTGTCTCTTTCCATATTACTATAAGAAGTCAGATTACTAACCTCTACACCTTTTTTTGGTCTTGGTACCCCAAGTACCTCCTGTCTTTAGTTCCTGCTTTCCACTGTAGATTTTGTTTATCCATCATCAGTAAGTGGACACATGGATTATTTCCACTTTTTGGCTATTATGAATAATGCTGCTCTGAACATTCATGTACAGGATTTTAGGTAGATGTTTGTTTTCCTTTTTTTGTATATATACGTAGGAGTGGATTTGCTGGATCATAAGGTTGATTTTGTGTTGAACATTTTGATGGACTGCCAGGCTGTTTTCCCAAGTGGCTATATGCCATCTTATATTTCCACCAGCAATATATATATGAGAGTTGCAGTTTCTCTGTACTCTGATCAACACTTCTTATTATCTGTCTTTTTTATTTTAGCCATCTTAGTGGATGTGAAGTGGCATCTCATTGTGGTTTTAATTTGCCCTAATGGCTAATAATACTGAACATCTTTTCATGTGTTTATTAGCCATTTGTATATCTTTTCTGGAGAAATATCTATTCAGATCTTTTGCCCATTTTTAAATTGGGTTTTTTGTCATTTTATTATTGAGTTGTAAGAGCTCTTTATATATTTTGGGTATCAGTCCCTTATCAGATATATGATTTGTGCATATTTTCTTCCATTCTTTGGCTTGTCCTTCATTTCACTTTCTTGATGGTATGATTTGCAGCACGAAAATTTTTAATTTTGATGTAGTCCAACTTATCTGTTCTTTGGTTGCTTTTGCTTTTGGTGACTTATCTAAGAAACCATTGCCTAATCTAAGGTCATGAAGATTTACTTTGATGTTTTCTTCTAAGTGTTTTTTTGTTTTAGCTCCTTAATTTAGGTCTGTGCTCCATTTTGAGTTAACTTGTGTGTATAGTGTAAGGAAGGGATCCAGCTTTGTTCTTTTGAATGAGAATATCCAGTTGTTCTGGCAACCATTTGTTGAAAACTGTTCTTTCCCTTATGAATTATCTTGACACCTTTGTTGAAATTCAGTTGACCTTGAATATAAAGGTTACTTCTGTGCTATCAATTCTATTTCATTGATCTGTGTGTGCGTGAGTGTGTGTGTGTGTGTGTGTATCCTTATGACAGTACTACTCTGACTAGATTACTGTAGCTTTGTGGTAAGGTTTGAAATTGGGAAGTGTGATCCAACTTTGTCCTTTCTCAGGATTGTTTTGGCTATTGATTGCTCTTTGTATTTCTATGTGAGTTTTACTATTGGCTTAAAGGATATATACTTGTAATAGTTTTTCTGTCCTTTGTGCTCATAGCAGAGAGAGAAGCTGTTCATGCATACTTACTCATCCATCTTGACTTGGAAATCTCTGGATTACTTGTGTAATTTGCAGTGAATGGACAGAGAACTACAGTGTTGATTATCTACTGTGTGTCAGATGGGAATTATGAATTTATTTGATGTAGGGTCATATTTAAAACATTTGAGCTTTAAAAATGTGGACTCTTGTATATGTAAAGTAATTCCTAGGATTTTCAAATAAATGTAACATCTCTATTTTGGTACAAATGCCTCTTGAAAAGCCCCTGATGTATGAGACATACCATCACTTGATAAAACATTGTCGTGGATAGATTTTTATAGTAATCTCAGGCTTTTGCCATGAACAATAAATAACTGTCTTGTGGGACATTTTAGTGGAGTGAAAAACAACATCCCATTTTTGTCATAATAACTGTTTAAGGTTTAAAAAGAATTATTTCTGTTTACCAAGCATATCGTTGTTCAGAAGAATCTCACTAGCCAGAAAGAGACGCAAGTATACGCTAAGTCTAACCTTTGGCATTTTCTTCACATTTGAATTTTTTAGGCAGTAGTAACTAAAGATCTGTATAGTGCTGTTTAAATTGTCATATTCCCACAGAGGTAATATTACTGGAGTAAATAATATTTCAGATAACACAAACCTCTGGAAGGAGCGCCCACACGTTGGAAATATACCTCCCTCTAAACATGCGCACACAAACACATTTTTCTCTTCTTAATTAAAATGAAGAAAACGAAGGTTTGGAGAACCATGCTTTTATTTTATAAACAAGAAGCTAGAACTAAATTGTGGGGGGGATTTCTTCTAAGATGCTGATGTTTTTCCTTTCACCTTTCATGACATTTGTAGTCCTCTTACATTCATGAAAATCTGATCTAATGAAATGGCATTTTACAGCTTTACATGAAGCAAAGGTTTGAATTCTAGGTGGCCTTGTTTTGCTTTCAAAAGTAAGATCTGTTTTGTTTTGTGGTGCTTACTCCTTGGCAGTCAGGTTTTTTAACAGCTTTATTGAGATATAATTCATATACCACGTAATTCACCCATTTAAATTGTACGATTCAGTGATTTTTAAAAATATATTCACAGTTGTGCAACCATCATCCCAATTTCAAACATTTTATCACTCTAGAAAGGAACCGTGTACCCTTTAACTGTCATTCTTCAACCCCTCATTTCCCTCAGCGTTAGACAACCACTCATCTACTTTTTCTCTCTACAGATTTGCCTATTCAGAACATTTTGTATAAATGAATTCATATAGTGTGGTCTTCTGTGACTTCTTTCACTGGGCATGTTTTCACACTTCTTCCACATAGCGTATATCTGTACTTCATTCTTTTTATGGCTGAATAATATTCCATATACCACATCTTGTTTGTTATCCATTCATCATTTGACAGGTACGAGTTTCCCCTTTTTGGCTATATTATGAATAATACTACTATGAATATTAGTATGTACAAGTTTTTATGTGAATGTATGTCTTCATTTCTCCTGGATATATACCTAGGAGTGGAATTGCTAGATTATAAGGTAACTTTGTAGCATTTTGAGGGACTGCCAAACTGTTTTCCAAAGTGGCTTAACCATTTTACATTCTCATCAGCAGTATGGGAAGGTTTCAGTTTCTCTACAGTCTCATCAGCACTTGTTATTATCTGTCTTTTTGGTGTTAGCCATGGTAGTGGGTGTGAGGTGGTGTCTAATTGTGGTGGTTTTTGATTTGCATTTTTCTGATGCTGTTGAGTCAGGTTTGTTTTTGCACACATATGTGTTAGGGGATGCTTCTAAACCATAGGTGGGTTAGGTTGAAGGTTATTATAATCTCAGCTTAAATTGATTCTCAGTTACCATATATTTTGATTCTTACCTCCAGGTCCAGTAACTTAGCAAATTCTTAATGCAGTCTTATGTTCAGATGCCCAATATACCAACACAGTTATCTGTTTCTCCTTCTGGGTTACCAGTTCTTGGTGTTGATTTAAACTGAGAGTACTGTAATTAAGCCTTATATGTGAAAAATGCCAAAATTTTGAGTCCTGTTTGAAAGGCAGTGTCTTGAAGATGTTCACACTGAGCTTTATAAGATATTCACCTGTGTTCAGTAATAGGTTTGTAATAAACTTAAATGAGAGTAACCATAGGAAACATGCTTAAATAAATGAAAATGATTAAGTCAGGAATGGTGATCAGAAATATCTTCTGGGAAGTGCCTGGGTGGCTTAATTAAGTGTCTGCCTTCAGCTCAGGTCATGATCCCAGGGTCCTGGGATCAAGCCCCATGGTTGGGCTTTGTGCTCAGTATGGAATCTGCTTGTCCCTCTCCCTCTCATGTTCTCTCTCTCTCTCTCTCTCTCAAATAAATAAAATCTTTAACAAAAAAAAAAAAAAGAAGAAAGGAAGAAATCTGTCTGTCTATCTGTCTATCTATCTATCTATCTTTTGGATCTGATCCCAAAAGGATATTTAAACCTTTGGTTCCTTTGAATTGTCTTTACTAACAACTCAGTCAGATTCTGAAAGGAAGATGATTGCATTTCAATGATAGCTTTCATTTTGCCATCCAGTATAATAGATAAAAATATTATGGTTTAATGGATCAGACATAGTATAGAGTAGAGAAGCAAGCCAGGTTTCACTTAGCAGTATAGCCAGTAATTATAAATTTTCTGGTTTGAGTGCTTTAATTTCCACTGTGGAAGGATTTGCTGAGGTGCTTAATGAATCATTTCTACATCTGCAGATAAAAGTCATAATATTTTGAAATTTTATTTTTGTGGCTACCTATAATAATGCATGGCTGGCGTTTAGCATAGATTTAGGCTAAGACATTCATAATTGTGATTATTTACAACATATTGTAAGGAATCTGTGTGTGAAGATCTATTGGTTATTTTTAATGATTCATGGTGGGGATTTGGGCGTATGTTGAGAACGTATTTGAACCCTAGGAGTTTATAAGTAAGTTATATTCCCTGTTCCCAGATAGATTATATAGGTACTACTTCATTAGTGATAGTTAAAACAATTTTTTTTAAGTGGTTGTAAAGACCCAAATGTAAAACACAAAATTACAAAACTCCTAGAAGAGAACGTTGGAGAAAACCTAGACGACCTTGGGTGGGGCAGTGACTTTAGAGAAGATACCAAGGGTACAATCCATGAAAAACAGTTGATAGGCTGCACTTCATTAAAATTAAAAACTATGAAAAACTGTCAAGAAAATAATGTAAGTCACAGACTGAGAGAAAATATTTGCAAAAGACAGATCTAATAAAGGATTGTTATCTAAAATATAGGAAACTTTTAAAACTCAGCAATAAGAAAACAATTTGATTTAAAAAATGCAAAAGACCTGAAGAGATACCTCACTGAAGAAGACACACAGATAGCAAGTAAGCATATAAAAAGATGTTGGACATCATATGTTATTAGGGAACTGCAAATTAGAACAATGACATACCCTTATATACTGAGTAGAATGGCCAATCTAAAACACTGACAGCCCAAATGCTGGCAAGGATGTGGAGCAACAAGAAGGTGGATTTATTGTTGGTGGGGAGGTATAATGGTACAGCCACTTTGGAATACAGTTGGTAGCTTCTTACATAGCTAAACATACTCTTACCATATCAACCAATAATCACATTCCTTGATATTTACCCAAATAAATTAAAAACTTACGTCTACACAGAAACCTGCACAGGGATGTTTATAGCAGCTTTAATTGCCAATAATTACCAAAGTTTGGAAACAACCAAGATGTTCTTCAGTAGGTGAATGGATAAATAAATTATGTACATCCACACCATGGAATATTGTTCAGCACAGAGAAGATATGAGCTACCAAGCCATGAAAAGACATACAAGACCCTTATATGCATATTACTCAGTGAAGCCAGTCTGAAAAGGCTACATACTGTATGATTTCAACTATATGACATTCTGGGAAAGGCAAAACTCTGGAGACAGTAAGATCAGTGGTTTCCAGGGATAAGCAAGGAGGGAAGGATAAATAGAGCACAGAGGATTTTTAGGGCACTGACACTACTGTTTATGGTACTACAGTGTTGGATATATGTATAAAACCAAGAGCGAAACCTAATGTAAACTATGACCTTGGGTGATGATGTGTCTGTATGGGTTCATTATTATAACAGATGTATCACTGTGCCAGGATACGTTCTTGAGTGGGGACAGAGAACTGTCTTTACTTTCTGCTCAGTGTTAGGATGAACCTAAAACTGCTCTAGAGTATAAAGTTTATTAATTTCCTTCTTTAAAAAAAAGTGGTTTTAGAACTATTTGGCTTTTCAGATATTTGAGTTCCTGCTTTGTGCTATGCTGGGTAATGCCTTTTTAGAGGTCATAGCCCAGTGGAAACATTCAGAATCTAATGGACTCTTGGGAAATCTTGAAAAAATAGTGGTTCCTGTTCTGGGCATTGTGAGATTTCTGATTTCTGATTTCTGATTGTCAGACCTGACTCTCATGCTTTCTGTCCTGCAGTCTTTTAGAAGTATAGTTTGGCTGGGTAATACCTATATTTTGACAAAGTCATACTTCTTCCGGGAAGGAGATGGTCTAAGTTTTGTCCTTCATTGATGCTAGAAGATTGACGTTGAATAGAGAAATAAGTAAATAGAAATATAATTTGCAATTTAAAGAGGAGAGTTCTGTGTTCTTCTTAATACCAAATACCATGATTAAAGAATCAGAATTTCTTTTTTAAGGTGTCAGAAAATTAGTGGTTTGGGTTCCAGACTTGTTGTTTATCTGATAAAGTAGTATATTATGCATTCTTTGATTTTTTTTTTCTTCTTCTTCTTTTTTGGGGGGAGGGGTCAAGGATAATTACGCTTGCTCATATTGGGTTTTGTGCATACTAAGAGGATTTTTAAAAATTTAATGTACTCTCTGAATAAGGAATACAGTCACATGGTTCAAAAATAAAGATAGTATAAAAAGTTTGCATTGAGCAGCCTGTTTCTACTCTGTCCTTGTTTCCTTTCCCACGGCTTCTGTAGATGACCACTCTGCTTGTTAATATTTCAGTGCTTTAAAAAAAAAAGATTTATTTATTTATTTTTTTAGAGACAGAGCATGAGTGGGAGGGGGAGAGGGAGATAGAATATCGAGCAGACTCTCCACTGAGCATGGAGGCTGACACCGGGGCTCCATCTCACGACCCCAAGATCACAGCCTGAGCCAAAAGCAAAGGTTGGACAGTTTACTGACTGTGCCACCCAGAAACGCCCTTTCAGTGCTTTTTAAGAAAGCAAATATAAGCAAATACATTGTTTTAGGAAGTTGTTTTTTTCCTAGAAAAAAGATGGTATGATTTATCATTCATAACTTGTTGCTTACTTAAAGAGCATGACAGTACTTTTATGAGGATAAGGATAAAAGTTGCAACCCCTTCCTCAGTATACCATCCCTTTGTGTGGCTGATAAACAACCCTGAAATTACTTATGAACTCCTTAACTCGTCCTGAAAGGTAAATGGTTCAGGGGAGGCCGAAACCAAAATATTAGGTAACATTTATTGACAGCTTACTGTGTATTATGCTAAGTTTACCACAACTCTGAAAAAGCATGTACACTTAGCACTCCCATTTATTTTATAGATAAGAAAATTGAGGCTCCAGAGAGGTTAAAAAACTTTTAGCCCATGTAATTAGCAGATATTAGTGATAGGATTCAAAGCTAAACTACTTTTTAAAATTATGAGCATTTTTCAACATACAGAAGAGTAGAGAAACTAGTTTAATGAAATCCTGTGTACTCATCACTGAGATTCAATAGTTGTTAAGATTTTACATTTGTTCGATCTATCCTTTTTTTCTGAAGTATTTCTTAATTATGTAAAAAATTTTATTTATGAGACAGAGAGCAGGGAGTGGGGGGCGTGCAGGGAGGAGCAGAGGGAGAGGGACAGGCAGACTCCACACTGATCACGGAGCCCAACGTGGGGCTTCATCTCAGAATCCTGAGATCATGACCTGAGCAGAAACCAAGAGTTGGACGTTTAACCGACTGAACCACCCAGGTGCCCCTATTTCTTGAGTATTTTAAAACAAGTCCTAGATAATCATGTTATTTTGCTCCTATGTACTAAAGTATACATCTCTAAAAAATATAGAAGCTTTCTTAAATAGTGCCAGTGCCATTTATTACACTCCTCGAAATAGCTAGAACGATAAACAAGTTGGCCATGTGACCATCAGACCATCAATTCAGCCTAAAGAGCAGTCTCAGCAATTCGGTTATTGGGGGGGGGGGTTCACAGGGACAGTGACTGACCTGCACTGAACTAGACAAAGGCTGTAGAGAAGTGTGGCAGCCAGAACTCCCCTGATAGTGAAATGTGCCTTCTGCTGAGCCTCCAGTCCCCTTCTCTAACCACTAGTTAGAATCCAGATAAAAACTTAGATTTTTAAATTAATTCTTTTCTTAGAGCGACATGGAGCTATGAATTTTACATAAATTGTGCGTTGATTTTTGATATGTGGTGGCATCATTTCTGATGGATTCCTAGCATTGAACTTAAAACTGTTTGTTTCAAGGTCTTTGACTTGCGTCAGTGTCACCGTCAGATGCAGCAGCAGGCGGCCACCGCACAGGCTGCAGCTGCCGCGCAGGCAGCAGCCGTGGCGGGAAACATCCCTGGCCCTGGATCAGTAGGTGGAATAGCTCCAGCTATCAGTAAGTATGCTTTTGGTTTTTGTTTTAAAATGTAATAGTTGGCATTCTACCTTGATTCACTCAGTTGATTAGTTACTTTAGGCAATAATAGAAAACGAAATTTTTTTTTTTTACTGGGATAATAACATTTTTGAACTTTAAAAAACTTCTGTAATAGTTGCCCTTTGTCTAGGACCCCGTTTTCATTCTTTTTGTATCAAAAAGGGAATATGGGATAAAGGAGAAAGGGGGTTATTGTTGGATTATATTGATCAATCTCCTGTTTTTTCTGTTGATGCTTTTAATTCTTGCCTCACCAGCAAGGGTGGGTTGTAATCACTGACGTGCTTGGCTTTATTCTAGAAGGAAAGCATATTTCAATTTCAGAATTAGGTATCTCTCCAAGTTTTTTTTAAGTATGCTAAGCATGGAGAGAAAACTAAGCGAGGGTGGTATTTTGATAACTTGTAGACTTTTTTTTAATTTTAGGGTAAAATTGAACTGTGTGCCAGGTTTCACACTGATGGGGAATTTTTTACTGCAGAGTTAAACTCCTGACTATAGACTTTTATGATGGAAACACGTGGCACCCATCTTCCACGTCTGAAGGCATAACTAGTGATTCATTCAACCCCTGTTCTTAACCTCTTCAGTGTGGTAAGCAAATCACACTGGCTAAGAAAGCTGCAGTGGCCCTGCAGGTTTCTCTACAGCACATGCAGACTCCTCCCCGTAGATTCACCGTGACATTGATGAGTGGAGATCGACTACATGACTGTATGTTCTGACTGGAAAATTAGCTGCAGAATCTCCTTTGTGACTTATGTTCAGGGGTTTACAGTGTAGAGGTAGATTAGACATACTCATTTAGAGAATTTGACTTTTTAAAAAATTTGAGCATCTAAACCATTAATTCACCAGTTTTGATGTTATAAACATGCTTTTACTAAAGAATCCAGAGCAGTTATTAAATTTCTCATTCTTATCTACTGCCCCCATTGAGTAATTGCCCAGTATCTCTGACATTGTGAAATTGAGAGACAGACATCCTCTGGGTCATCTAAGAAGTCTTAGTGGAACCAGGACTGTTAACTGTCTCACTGTTACTCAGGTCTTACTTTGAACGAGGCTGTTCAGACAGACAGTAAGGTTCTTAGAACCAACCTGTGGACATGTGCTACCTCTTAAAAACAAGTTGTTTTTTTTTTTTCCCTTCACCTCTCCTTCTAAAGAGAAAACTAGGTGGGGTGTTGGTGGATTGTGGTAACTTACTTTATAAATGCCGGTAGCTAGAAGACTCGTGGAATGTGAATTGTCTTAACCAGAAGTCTTCAGTCCTTGTTGATAAAGTGTAGATCTACACGTGCTTCTTGGCACTTTGACAGAGAAGTTGTATGCTGGGGAGCATGAAGTAAAGAAAGCTGGTCACTTTATTAATAAGGCGTAGGGAGGATGGAAGATACCAGCCTGTGTCCCTCTGACGTCTTCCAAATCTTCTCCGCTAGGTTTGTCAGCGGCTGCCGGCATTGGCGTTGATGACCTTCGTCGCTTGTGCATACTCAGGATGAGTTTCGTGAAAGGCTGGGGACCGGATTACCCAAGACAGAGCATCAAAGAAACGCCTTGCTGGATCGAGATTCACTTACACCGGGCCCTCCAGCTCTTAGATGAAGTGCTTCACACCATGCCTATTGCTGACCCACAGCCTTTAGACTGAGGTCTTTCACTGTTGGGGCCCTTAACATTGTCAGGATGGTGGACTATAAAATACAATCCTGTTTATAATCTGAAGATATATTTCACTTTTGTTCTGCTTTATCTTTTCATAAAGGGTTGAAAAGTGTGTTTGCTGCCTTGCTCCTAGCAGACAGAAACTGGATTAAAACAATTTTTTTTTTTCCTATTTAGAACTTTTCAGGCATGGCTCAGAGCTTGAAGATCAGGAAAAACACATTAAATCATCACCAGTTACGTATGAAGGAATCATTCCAGTGCTGGAAAATTTAGCCCTTTAAAATGTCTTAGAGCCTTTTATATGCAGAACATTGATACGTGTATTATTCTACAGGATAAATTCAATATTGCTGATTTTTAAGGAGAGAAGTTCTCAAAGTTAATTCACCTATGTTATTTTGTGTGCAAGTTGTTATTGTTGAACATACTTTACTCCAAATATTGTGCCATGTGGGTGAGTTAACTTTACCAAGAGCAACTTCACTCTGTGTTTAAAAAATAAGATAGTAATGTATTATAACCTTTTATCCAAAATATTTTTTTGCAAGTTAAACTAGTGAAGACGATTTCAATTCAGATGGTCTTGCAACTTCAGTTTTATTTTTGCCAAGGCAAAACACTAATCTGTGTGTATATTGAGAATTCCTTACAGTTACCCCACAAATAAATACCATTTAAAATTACATTTGTTATCCCTGTTGGATAACTATTTATCAAGAAATAATCTTTTGCCCTGTTTTACAGTAGATGTATTCTTTTATATTTCTAGGCACAAGGTTGGTCACTAAGAAGCCTAGAAAAGGAATTTCTTTCCTTCATGAATTCATAAGGAAAGGTTTTGTATTTTTAAAAACACTAAAAGCAGTGTCACTCCACCGAATATCTCACTGTGGCAGTGCTTAAACTGAGTATTTTGGAAACTGCTAAATTCTTTGTTAAATACTGTGCAGAATAATGGAAACATTACAGTTCATAATAGGTAGTTTGGATATTTTTGTACTTGATTTGATGTGTGACTTTTTTTTTCGTATACTGTTTAAATCATGTATGTTATGACATTGTTTAAAATTCAGTTTTTGTATCTTGGGGCAAGACTGCAAACTTTTTTATACCTTTTGGTTATTCTAAGCCCTTTGCCATCAATGATCATATCAATTGGCAGTGACTTTGTATAGAGAATTTACGTAGAAAAGTTGCAAATGTATTGACTGTACCACAGACACAATATGTATGCTTTTTACTTAGCTAGTAGCATAAATAAAACCGAATCTCAACATACAAAGTTGAATTCTAGGTTTGATTTTTAAAGTTTTGTTTTCTTTTGCACTTTTGATTTCAACGTCAGAAGCAAGACACCTTCTACTAAATGACAGGCAGCAGCCAGTACTATCCAGCAGCTTTGGTTTCCCTCGCGCTCTGCCAGGACTTCCCCATGGACATTGTATATCAAGTGTAGAGTTGGTTGTTTTTGTTTTTGTTTTTAGCTCTTATTTTACTGTAGCAAAATAGGCCTGATTGTCTACAAGATAAATAGGTTGTCTACAGGATAAGTAGTGTGAACCAAGGGTTATCTTTCAGATGCTTTTACTTTTTGCTTGGAGGGCCTTCTTAAGTGTAATAAGATTCTTTAAGGTGTGTTGCAAGTTTGAGATTTGAGAAACACTATGCATAATAGTCATCCTTCTGTCGACTCAAATGGGTAAGTCGTCTACGTCCTTGCTCAGAGAAGGTCTTGTTCATAAGACCATTCTGGAAACCACTGAGTTTGCTTATTGCTGTGATGTAAACATAGATTTTGATCCGAGCTACGTGTCTTTTGTTTTAAAGTGATTTCTCTCCTGGCTCATTTGAACTCCTGAGTACTTACAGATACTTTTGTTAAAGACCTAATTTTAACCTATAAACGTTTGGTGATTTTAAGTTTTATTGGCAAATTTTTAAAAAAAAGATACCTTCATTCTCTAGAAGTTGCTGACTTCAGGTCTATTTTACTGTGAATGAAGAATAGGAGTGAAGGGAGAGATTTTAAAAAATTAAGATTATTTGATTAGGATCATTAGCATGCTATGATATCATCCATTGCCTCCTTTTCTCCTTTGAGGAAGGTTTCAATGTTTAATCATCTGGGGAAAGTATGTGGAAAATATTTGCTAAGAAGTCTATCTTTGAAGCCAAGCCACCTGTCTTGGTTTCTTTCTGCTAAGAGCCATAATGTTACTACCCATACATAGGAATACTTCTAGTTATTAATTGCTTTATATTTGTACCTAGAGTCAGTCACATGCTTTTGAGAACACAGTTTTAAACAGTATTTCCATTTCTTAGAGGTAGTCATCTTTGATGAGTAAGACTCAAGAATCACTAGGTTTAACATTTTATGGCTACTTCAGGGTAGGATAGTTTCTGCAGTTCTCAGAATCTGATTATTGTGAAGATACGATTCTGGGTAGATTTTCTCTAGCTATTTCATATCTCAAAATGTTGAATTTCCATTGAAAGCTGAGTGAGAGTTGAACCAAGTACCTTTATAATCCAGTACGAGGCCATTCCACTTTGGTCCAGTGCCTTTCAGTGTGTTATCAAAGGGAATCCTTAATGGTGTTGCCTTTATTTTCCAGGGAGTAGATTGTTTTATGGGATATAGCCTGTCTCATTTTTTATAGTATGCTACCCCTGGTATACAAAGATAATGATAATAAATCACTGCCATATAACCTTGTTTTTCTAGAAGCACGGCTCATTTGTATCGACCTACCCACTAAGTAGGTCTCCTATCCCATTCCTCCTGTAATCATCATAGGTTTACAGGCTGGGTGGTTAGCTTAAGGATTACCGTACTCGAATTATCCCAGTAAACTGAAGACATACTAGCTGTGTTGTATTTCGAAGTTAAAAATCCATTTTTGTGGGGAAGGGTGCGGTGTAAAGGGGGATATTTGTAATAGAAATTTTGAAGGCAAACTAAAATGCTCTGTCTTCCAGATGACAGACATCTTACTTTAAAAGTTATTACAGTTATCTTTTTGACTATGCCCATCTGCAGAAGGGAAATTTTACATTTTCTCATGGTGCTTCTTACACATCTATGGAGGTGAAATATTTCTATTCCTGGTTTGGTGGTAACTGGTTAATAGTTACTATCTATTATGCAAAATTAGATTAGTTCAGATCTTTTTTAGAGCCTTTTGGAAGCAGCAGGTTTATTCTGAGTGGGGCAAAATCCTTTTTGTTGATAGTTTTCTATAGTTTGCTCCCTTCATCGCTAAGTCATTTTACTGGCATTTAATGATAGCAGATTGGGAAGATGATGGATTTTAGGTTACTGAGGTAAATGAGTATGTGAAAGCAATTACCTGTAACCACCTAACAACTTTTTAGTAGATGGGGCTGGGCTAAGACTAGCAGACAATAATAACATGAAGAAATCCTTTTTTTTTTTTTTTTTTCAGTTTTCAAAGCTCTTCATTACACTATTTCACTTGGTCTTTATAGTAACTCCCTGAGAAGGGTTTAGAGGGAAGGAAATGGCTTAATTTTTTTCCTTTCTTTCTAAAGGCAGACCTCATCTTGTCGCAGGTAGCTCTTTGTAAATACTTGCTTAAATTCTTCTTTGCAAAGATTATAGAAGATGGGCTCTGAGACTCTTTTGTGCAAGGCTTTCCATTTTTTTTTTTTTTCTGACAACTAGCTAATTTCTCCTAAGATGTATCAGGAAGGATGTATATGGTTAGTGGTTGCATTCAGAGAAGCATCCTTGGCTCGGTCTTGTCCCTAGCACCTGTCCCAGTGCTGCTGCGTTGTTTATCTTGTTTATCTGCTGTCACTATGGAATGGAATTTTCTGCATTATTCAAACTTGCCTTATTTAAGCAGTAAACCTTTTTTATTTTAGCCATTTTTTTTTCAGATAGAGTCATTTAATATGTATATCAGAGAACATACGAGGCATGTTTCTTTTGTGCCTAACTGTCTTTGTAGGTGTCCGGGGCTGCTAAGGTTTTGCCTTGATAAACTAAATGGTCGTAGACTGCTATGGTTTCGAATGTTTACTTTTTTTTTACACAAATACCCTCCAGTATTCTCCCCTTCTGACAGACCACTTTGTGTGTACCTCCCCTTAGGAGTTTCTTCCATTCTGATTCATTTTTCCAACTGCTTGGGCAAGAAAACCAGATAACTAGACTTATTAGAACTACCTTTAAAACACAAGGAGAAACTGGGACGGGTCCCAAGAAACTTTCCTGTAAAGTATTGAAAAGGCCTTCAATGCTTTGGTGTCTGACATCGGTATGACTGCTTAGAATGTTTCCTGAGTCTTTGCTGAGTTTCAGGTAGTTGAGGTAGGGAGAAGTGGGTCATATTCATATTTTCCCCCTTTGAAAGATTTTGAAAGGTTTTGTTGCTTCCACCTCAGTGCTGCTCATACTAAAACTGGGGTCATAAGACTCACTAAGTTAGCTTCAGTAGTCAGAGCAGTACTGTTGCCTAGAGGATACCAGCAAAAAACCCCAAACAACAACAAAAAAATAAACTTGGGAAGTGAGAGGGTTATTTTTGTTTGTTTGGATATCCCCTTTGAGCCCTATCTTCTGGCTTTCCTCCTTTACAGATATTTTTGACCTATAGGTGCCTTTATGAGAATTGAGGGTCTGATATCCTGCCCCAAGGAATAGCTAAAGTAATTGCTGATGTTTTCAGGGATTTTAACATCAGAATTGAATGAATGAATGAACCTATTCCTTCCTTCCTTTCCTTCCTCCCTCCCTCCCCCCTCCCTCCCACTCTCTCTCCCCCTGTCAGCCTGTTCCTTGGCCTTGAGTTGCCCTTGATGCTGGAGCAATGCTTCTCTCTCTCTCTCTCGCCCTATACCAGCCTGAGGTTGTGGCCNTCCTCCCTCTCTCTCTCTCTCTCTCATAGGAAGGACCGAGGTGGAGACAATCATTTCTCTCTGTTGATGTGGATAGTTTTCTCAGTAGATCTCAGAGCCCGTGTTCTTGTTCATCCTGAAACTAGTGGCTCTGGGTTGGCACCAGGTACGCTCTGGCTTGCATTGCACTCTGCCACTAATCTGATGTGTGACCTTGGGCAGGTCATTTACCTTCTCTGGGCCTCAGTTGCCTCATCTGTAAAATGATGGAGTTGGATTAGATGTGTTCTTCCAGCTCTGAAATTTAAGTGACCTTGCCTACCTTGCAGCAGGTTTTGATTTCTTCCTTACTTTGGCTCTGCTGTTTGAGGGGGCTTTTTACTTATTTCCATGTTATTCGAATGAGATTAGGCTTGGTATTTTATTACTATTCTATGGACAAGAAGTTACATAATATGTCCTTGAGACTTAAATTTAACCAAAGGCCTAGCACCATCTTGGGGGCTGCAATAAATACTTAAAAAAAAAAAAAACTGAGAGGAGGGGGAAAAAACCTTAATTTTATTTTCCCATCATCTCTATTAAAGGCTTCTTAAGGCTCTTTTTGAGTCATAGCATTCCACCTTTTGGGTTGGTATGTGTGTGACACCATCCTCTTAAGTGATGTGTGTTGGTAATTTTTTTTCCGACTAAAATGAATTGAAAACTTACTGTAAATGCCTAATGATATTAGAGGTCATTACTTCTGGTCTTTGGTTTCTCATCTCTTTCATGTTCAAAACAGGGAAATTCCTCTGAATCACATTAGTTAAAATGGTTCATATGATAGAAGAAAACAATACCAGTGGATGATCATTCACTTTATTCTTGGCTCTTTTTAGGTCCATTTTGATTAGAAGACTTTTGGGTGGAGCGTTTTTTCAGAGTACTTTTCCAGCCTATTCTTGGATAAGTATAATTAATGAACTTGGCTTTTTCAAGGACCTTGAGAGCTTTCCTTGGGAGTGGGTCTAGGCGGGGGGCTTGGGGAGTCCTGGTAGAGACCAGCTCTGTGCTAGCTGGAGAGGAAGGAACGAAACCAACTGCTGTTGCCAAGGCTGCTTGTCATTGATAGAAGGACTCATGGGCTTGGATTGGTTAAAAGGCTAAACGGAGTTGAGAAACTTCCTCCAAGTATGGGGTTCTGGCCAATGCCTTGGACATGTGACCTAAGGGAACAGCATGAATGCTTGTAGATGATGCAAACCTGGTGGGCTGTAGAACCATTTGGAGGAAGTGACTGGGGGGTTGGGGACCGATTTGGTGGTGGTATTTCCCAATTTTGTCTCCTCCCCTAAAGTCAGCATAACGCAGCTATGCCAAAACCCAGAGAAGAGCCACACTTAGCTTCTGCTTTTGGGAAAACTGGTCAGCTAAAGCTCCGGTAGTTCCTTTGTGGCTTTCTGTATACTTTTGCCTGGTTGAAGTCTGTGGCTAAAAAATAGTTGAACCTTTCCTGAGAACTCTGTAACAAAGTATGTTTTTGATTAAAAGAGAAAGCCAATTAAATCATTATGTGCTCATTCTTTTTCTTAAGCTTGTGGATGTCTTGAATCTGGAAAGAGTTCCTAATCACTTAGAGAATTCTCAAACTTGAGGACAACAGTTTCCTTCACTGCTTTGTGACCACTGAAATGGAAAATACAGCATTTGAGATATGACCATGGAAGAACAGTCCCCTTTCTTTTCTCATTTCTAAAAGGAAGACAGGGTAGAGAGATGGTGGTTGGAGAAGAGATGGATACTAAAGGATTATGAGAACCAAGATGCTTAAGGAGAGACAGACATTGAAAATTGGAGACCCTGCCATTGCCCGTGTAAGAATTAAGGAAGGCTATTGGCCTCCTAGCTCCCTCTTCTCTGAATTTGGAATCGAGGCAGGGGGGATGAGGTCAGGTGAGGTGACTCTGGCCATGGCTTATAAGTTGCATGACCAAATCAGTATTTTGTTTCTGATCTTGCTGACCTGAGTTCCAGAGGTATTTATTAGGCTGAGAGGCTTATTCTCACCTGACCTAAAGTTTACAGTATTTTATGTTAGGCTAGAACTTGAAAGGGGTAGTGGCTTGGCATTCTTTGGGGAAATAAAAACATTTCTTTATGAAGCACTTAAGGTTAAAGGGCAGTTGTATGTATTCATCTCTGCCCTTTGTTCTTGACCCCTAATTCTTTATGCTTTATTTCATGTCCTGCCTCATCAAAACTCCCACTAATGGTAACCTCAAAACTCCAAATCCCCTTCAAACCCTTCCTACCCCCATCATCTCACTGTGGTGAATTGCAGTGCCCTTTCTATCCTAAAAGAGTAATTATTTTTGGTTCTGGCCATACTTTGGGGATGGCACCCACTTCTATATTTTGATGTAGTTCTGTTGAGCCACCACTTGGGTCTCAGACAGATGGACGGAATGGGTTCAGAAGACCAGAGAATTTTTCTCCAGCAGACGTACCCTAGGAGAATGGCTAAAGGAAGTTCTCTAAACAGAAAGGAAATGATAAGAGAAAATGGAAGAAAGAAAAAAACATGGTAAGCATAAATACAAATACAGTAGGCTTTCCTTTTCATCTTGAGTTTTCTAAATTTATGTTTGCTGAAGCAAAAGTTATAACACTGCCTATGGTAGTTCTAAATATATAGAGGGAATATTTGAAACTACTAAAAAAGCTATATAGAGACACTCAAATACTATAGATAGGTAAAAATGGAATTTAAAAAAGCTCAAGTAACTTACAATGAGGCAGGAAAAAAACAAGCAGAAAATAAAATGGCAGACTTAAGCTTTAACATATCAATAATTACATTAAGTGTAAATGGTCTAAATATACCAATTAAAAGACAGTTTTTGGCAAGTTGGATTAAGAAACATGATCCAACTATACCTGTCCACAGGGAACACACCTCAATAATATAGTAATATGGGCAAGCTGAAAGAAAAACTATGGAAGATATATATCAGGTAAAAATCAAAGAAAAGCAGTAGTGGCTATTTTAATATCAGATTTCAGAGCAAAAACAATAACAACAATGCAGAGACAAAGGGACATTATATAATGATAAGACCAACCCATCAAGAGGATATACTAATCCTTACTATGTGTACACCAAACCACAGAACTGCAAAATGTGTGGAGCAAAAAGTGATAGAACTGAAGAAATGAACATCCAAGCTGTCGTTGGGAACTTCAACATCTTAAACAATTGACAGAACAACTAGATGTAAAATCATCAAAGCTACAGAAGCCACCCAACACCACCACCAAAATGCATATGCTTTCCAAGTGCAAACATACCATATTCCAAGATAAATTATATCCTGGATAGACCCCAAACTCAACAAATTTTTAAAAATTGAAGTCATATATTCTCTGATCACAGTGGAATCAAACTAGGAATGAATAATAGAGAACAGGAAAATTGCCAAACACGCAGAAACAACATACTTCTAAAAACAATCCATGGGTCAAAGGAGAAGTATCAAGGGAAATTAAAATAAAAACAAAGACAAAGCCTCATAAAACACTGAACTGAATGAAAAGTGAAAATAAAACACTGATGTTTACGAGATACAGCTAATACAATGCTGAAAGGGAAATGTATGACACTAAATGCAAATGATGGAGAAGAGGAAAAATCTCAAATATAAGCTTCAACTTCAGACACCTAGAAAAACCCCAAATAAGTAAGCAGAAGGAAGGAAATACAGAGCAGAAATCCATATAGTTGAAACAAAAACAATAGAGAATATCAATGAAACAAAGAGCTGGTTCTTTGGAAAGATTAGTAAAATCAACAAGCCTCTAGCAAGACTGACCAAAGAGAAGATATAAATTACCAGTATGGGGTATGGGATATCCCTTCCAGACTCTGGAGACATTAAAAGGATAGTAAGGGAATGATAAAACAACTTTATGTCCAAATTTGTCAAATTTCATGATTTTGACATCTAATTTTCAACAATT
Organism: Ailuropoda melanoleuca; assembly: GCF_002007445.2. Lineage (NCBI taxonomy): Eukaryota > Metazoa > Chordata > Mammalia > Carnivora > Ursidae > Ailuropoda > Ailuropoda melanoleuca. Next base: position 83,448,664 of record NC_048231.1, read on the forward strand.
TGTTGAAAAACTTTCACAACTCACCTATTATGAAATAAATCATTTGTATAGCTCTATAGCTATTAAGGAAATTGATGCATAATTATAAAATTCCCAAAAAGAGGGGCACCTGGCTGGCTCAGTTGGAAGAGCCTGTGACTCTTGATCTCAGTGTTGTGAGTTAGAGCCCAACTTTGGGTGTAGATTACTAAAAAAATAAATTTAAAAAATCCCAAAAATGAAATTTCCAGTCCCAGATGGTTTCACTGGAGAGTCTACCAAAGAATTGTAATAATATATAATTACAACAATTATACCAACTACACAGTCTTTTCAAGAAAACAGAAGTGAACACTTTCTAATTCACTTTATGAAGCTAGTATTCTCCTGATAAAAAAACCAAAGACAATGCAAAAAAATCCCCCATGAATATACATACAAAAAGGTCCTTGACAAAATTTTAGCAAATAGAATTCAGCAACATATAAAACATACAGTGGTTGCAGGGGCTGAGGAGGGGATAGGCTGGTGACAGAGGGATCTTTGTAGTGATGACAATGCGTATCCTGACTGTTGATGTGGATGTGCTGGTACGGTACTGGACTATCACTTAGCAAGGTGTTAGTGTGGGGGATTGCTCTGTATCTTTCTTACAGCTGCTTGTGACTCTATACACTTGTTCCAAAATAAAATGTTTAATTTACGTCATTACTGAGTGTCCAACTCCAAGTTGGGGCTTTGGGCCCCAAATAGCTCTGTGGTGAATGTGTGCCCAGCAGCAGCTGCCTGCGGTTACTCCTGAGCAAAGGCAAGAGTGGTCTTGAGTGTTGGGTCATTTTCTGGAACCTGCAAAGTTCTCACGAGCAGCACATAGTCCTGAGAACCCACTGCTCGATCTCCCTCTCCACTTCTTAGATCCCCTTTTAACTGCTCCTCATCCGATGCTTAATACTATATTGTCCACTTAAAACAGTTGTTTGGAAGGTAGATCTCAATGTTCAGTGTTCTTACCACAGTAAAATTTAAAAAAGAAAAAAAACCCCCAAAACATTGGGGGCGCCTGGGTGGCTCAGGTTGTGATCTCAGGGTCGAGCCCCACGTCAGGCTCAGTGCGGAGTCTGCTTGAGATCCTCTCTCCCTCCCTCTCCCTTTGCCCTTCCCCCTGTTCATGCTATAAACAAATATTTTAAGTCCTTACTATAACAAAAAACTTGGAAAAAAGTCATTACTGTAACATTTATAATGAAACCATCAGTTATCTTTTAAGAAATTTAAAAGGCAAAAGGAAGATCCTTTATTTTAATCTATACTTACTATTTCTGTTGACTTTCTTTTGTGTAGATTTGAGTTTCCATTTGGCGTATTTTCTTTATGCCTCAAGAATTTCCTTAACATTTCTGACAGTGCAGGTCTTCTGGCAATACATTTTCTCAGTTTTTGTTTGAGAAAGTTTTGGCTTCATTTTTGAAAATTCCACTGGATAAAGAATTCTAGGCTGACAGTTTTTTTTGTTTAGCACGTTAAAGATTTTATTAGATTGTTTTGTGAGTAAAGATGAATGTGTGTGAACTGAAAGAACACGTCACTAAGAGAAGTTAACACCTGGAGTTTAGGTCTATGAGCAGGGATCACTTTGCCAAAAACAAATAACCAAAAAATCTAGGGCTTGGGCAAGGCTTCCCTTTCAACTCCTGTGTTAGTGGCTGGAGCAGGAAACTCAGTCTCCATTGCCACTCAGAACATCCCCTCCAAAAACAGCTTTTCACCCAACCAGGGCTGCCTCCCTCTGGACCACGGGACCCACCCAGAGAAGCCACATCCCATGCTGTGTGCTAGGAACCCAGGAGCCCTGGGGGCTTCGCAGAAGTCCAGAGGCCAAAAGGAGGAGAGAACTGGACTTCTTGCCATGACTAGCACCTCACGGTTTTTGTCATACTCCGAAGTCTTACTGTCACAGGTACTTGGCACCTCAGCCGGTAAACGGGGTCACACTTCTACATTCCCACCTACTCGGAACTATTTCTGGGTTTTCTATGCAGTTTCATTGGCTTGCCTATTCCTGTATTATTACCGTACTATTTCAATTCCTATAGATTTATAATTTAATACATGTGATTTAATATATAGTATATTAATATACAATGACATATTTAGAATCTCTGAATATATAATAATCTATTTTAAATCTTGTAGGGCTAGTGCATTCTTATTGCAAAAAAATCCCAATACACATAGAGCACAATAACAGAAATTTTTTTACTGTTCACATCCTACTTCATTTCTTCCCCTAAAGCTAACTAACCTTTCAAAATGTTTTATATTCTTCTATCTTTCTAATGTTTTCTCATTGTATATTTATACACACGTACAGTTTATTTTCTGCTCACACCAGGGAACTTACATGACAACATTTTATTAGCTGCAAGATGCCATCCATAATAATATACACACATACTACCAAGAAGAGAATATGCTGCCAGGTAAACCGTGACATACGCTTTCTCCTCACTTATAATTTTTATTTGACGTTTATTAGAAGAGTTTAGACTTACTTACACAAAGTGGTTCTTTTTTGTATTATATCTCAACTCCATACATTAGATGGAAACATAAGTTGGCTCTGGTGTTCGCTAAAATTTCTGAATGTTCAGAATCTGACTCTTCTGAATGTCTTCTGACCCTCGTTGCCCGTGACCGTGTCCTTCCGTGTGCCATCAAGAGTCTTGTGGTCAGCATTTCTTAAAAGATTACTTTGCTGCTGTCTCAGGGAGTTTCTTCCAGGTTGCAGTTGCTGATGCTAGCACTTTCTGGATTTCCCAGGAGTTAACAGAAAGCTGTTAGGTGAGAGGACTCCTGTTCCCTCATCAGATGGTCCTTCAATGGTTTTGTTAACTGAAATCTTCAGGGTTCACATGTGCTCAGGCAACAGAGCTGTATCTCGGCTGGCACTGAGCCAATAGCACTTCAAAGAAGCCATTCGTTGTAAGGTGACTTGATTTTCAGAGATGTTGAAATGTGTTAAGATGTATGTCTCAGAGTCAGTTGATAAAATATGTCCGTATTTTTCTGTGACTTTCTTTTCTCACCTAATGATATGTACAGGTGATCTTCTCACGTTCGTTCACGCCGACCTGCCTAAGATTTTACAGGAAAAGCTGCGGTATTCCGCAGTGTGGACGTACCACAATTTATCTAACTGCTGATCTGTTATGGATATCTGTCTTGTTTCTAAATATTATGAATGCTACAACAATTATTCACCCTGAATATTTCTCTAGGATGGAGATTCAGAAGTAAAATAGTTGGATTGAAGGAGTCTGCCCATTTAAAAGTCTGAATTGTCCCCCAGAAGGCCTTATCATCAACTGTGTCTCAGAGTGGCCGTGTCTCTCAGCCTTGCCCACAAGGGACATTATCAACTTAGAACCTGCGCCAATTACATTGGATGAAGAGTGATGTCTTTCTGTGATTTTACTTTGGTTTTCCCTGAATACTAGTAAGATGATAAGCTTTTGTGTGTTTATGGTCCACTTACTTTTTGGTGAATGGCCTGTTCCTAATCTAGTTGTTCGTAATTTAAAAAATTATCAGTATAAGCCTTTATATAGTCTGGACTGGATATTTATCCTTTGCCTGTTATATATGTAAATGATTTCTTCTAGGCTGATCCTTCCTTTTAGTTGTGTTATTGGTCGCTATGTTTAATAGAAAATTTGAAATGATGGAGTCAGATCTCTCAGAAATTTTCTTTACAAGCTCCTGTGTTTTATTTTATTTTTTTTTAAAGATTTTATTTATTTATGTGACAGAGAGACAGCCAGCGAGAGAGGGAACACAAGCAGGGGAGTGGGAGAGGAAGAAGCAGGCTCCCAGCGGAGGAGCCCGATGTGGGACTCGATCCCGGAACACCGGGATCACACCCTGAGCTGAAGGCAGACGCTTAACGACTACACTACCCAGGAGCCCCAAAGATTCTGTGTTTTATGTTTTGCTTAGGAAAGCCTTCCCCACTCAATGTTTATACAAATATTCTTTTTCTGTATTGTAACATTGTAGTATTTCACAGGTTGTATGGTTATTAATTTCAGTCACTTAATTCAGTTGTGATTTATATATAATGTGAGGTTTAGAAACCAAACTTCCATTTTTCCCAAAGGAATACCTAATTGATTCAACACTATTTATTAAATAAACCATTTGGTCACTGATTTATTTTTTGGAATGCCTCCTTTATCATGAGCAGACTTTCATATATGTGTGTTTCATTCTGGGCCCATTATTGCATTCCATTGGTCTGACTGATCTATCTGTATCCTCGAGCCAATACCAGGAAAGTTCCTCTGGCTTTAAAATATGCTTTAATGCTTCCTAGGGTAAATTTCCCCTCATTGCTTTTCTTTTTCCATTTGTAGGAGAAGGTGTGTCCAGTCATTAGAGAGTTGACGACCTGGGTTCGTTTTCTACTGCTGTGGAACAAATTACCATACACAGAACAGACTAAAACAACTCCCATTTGTTCCCTCCTGGTTTCCATGGTTAGGGAGGCTGGCACATTTTATCTGGTTTCTCATGAGGCTGAAATCAGTGTGTCGTCCTCAGCTGAAGGCTCTGACTAGGGGAACACCTGCATCAAAACTTCCTCACGTTGTTGGCAGAATTCATTTCCCTAGGGGTGGAGGACTGAGGTGTCCATGGTCTTGCTAGCCGTTGGCTGGGGACTGCTCCTAGGGGACCCGGGGGCTGTGCTCAGGTCTGCCAGGCAGTCCCTCCATGTCAGGCATGGAGGGCTTTCCTCGAGTCAAACCCCTCACACTTTGAGCTCTTGGACTTCCCCTTCTGTGACCAGCTGAAGGAAACTGTTTTTAAAGTGCTTATACACTTCGGACAGGCCCATGCAGTTAATCGCCCTCTTTTAAGGTCAGCTGTGTCATATAACGTGACCTGATCACAGGCATGAAACCAGCATCTTCACGGTTCTGGGGATTATTCAGGGAAGGTACACCTGCGGTGCAGGAAATCTTGGGATCCACCTTACCATTCTGGTTATCACATCACCTGAAAGGGGTGCAAAGGAGAGACCTTTCACATTGGTGAGGAGGTAATTTCAGAGCACTGTTCTGTGCCAGGCACGGGTGGGGTGTGTGCGTGTAGAGGACCTCCAAAGAAGCCCAGGTGTAGCTTCTACAAGGAGCTCATAGTCTAATAGGGCTGGCAGTTAAAGGAAGCTGGGCACACGCGACTTCCCGGATGTCTTCTGTTTTCCAACTGAGCATCTCCAGCAGCCTCAGTTATTGCTTCTAGGAAACAGCCTCTAGACTTCATCACTTCTCTCCCGCTGAGCAGGAGCAGAGGGAGCGGGGCAAAGACATAAATTTGCTTCAGGCCAGAGCAGTGTGTAGTCAGAGCCTTAAGTGAAGGTCAACCAGGGTCACCAGTCTTCTGCAAAGGAAGCTGGAGGATCAGGGAAAGCTTCCTGGAGGAGGAGGATTTTGAACTTGGCCTTGAAGATCGGGAAGAATTTCAACAGGAAGGGTGATTCCAGGAACGATATGGCAAAGGCATGCATGTGGAAGCCTGTGGGCATTGCCTGGAAGGGCAAGCAGCAGTGTGCAGCCTCCCCCCGCCCCCTGCCTCCCCGAGCAAGTGCGAGGAGGAGCAGTGGCCGGAGCGCAGAGTTGGGTCTGGACTACGACAAGGCAGCGTTCAGACTTCGGTGGGGATGCCCGGTCATTGGGACTTTGTGACACTAGAATGATTTTTGCCACTGCCTGGGAGGGAGAGGCTTTATTCCAAGTTAATATTCCACGTTAACACCTAACATGAAAGAAAGAGAGAGAAACAGGCACCACCAAGACCACAAAAGTATCCCTGATGAACTAATAAAAAGGGACAGGAGTCAGAACTGTAACAGTCCGTCTTTGCAGCGTGGAACCAGCACCGCCTCGTCAATGCGGCTGGCCTTCTGCGGGCCGCAACGAACCACGCCCCGAGAGCGTGGTTTGAACTGAGACCACAAGCAAAGCGCCACTTGTTATGGGTTGAATTGTGTCCCCCCAAAAAGATATGCTGAAGGTCTAACTCCTGGTCCCTGTGATTGTGACCTTACTTGGAAATAGGGTCTTTGCAGATGTAATCGAGTTAAGACAAGGTCATTGGGGTGGGCAGTCAGCTGACGTGTCCTTACGGATAGGAGAGACAGGCTGACACATGGGGAGGGGGCCACAGCAGGACGGAGGTAGAGCCCTGAGAGACTGGTCTGTAAGCCGAGGAATGCCGTCCCCGGCCACCCCAAGAGGCTGCAAGAGGCAAGGAAGTGTTCTCCCCTCCAGGGTTCAGAGGGAGCATGGCTGTGCCTACACCTGGATTCTGCACATCTGTGGGAGAGTAAGGTTCTGCTGCTTGCTTCAGATCCAGAGTTGTAAGAAAATAAGCTCCTGCTGCTCTAAGCCAGCTTGCTTGTGCTGCTTTGTGACGGCAGCTGTAGGGAATCACCACCACGTTCCCCGTTCATCCTTCAAACATCGCGTGTGCCCATGGAGCCAGGCTCTGTGGGGGGGGCTTCAGGCCAGCTCTCTGAGGGGTGAGATACTGGCAGCACAGGTCACAGTGTCCCGAAGGGAACCCCCTGAGAACCAGAGCCTCAGTCGGTAAAGCCACATGGGGCACGTGGAGCAGGGTGGCCGTGACTCCGTGAAATCACCCAGGACAAGGCTGGGGCAGCGGGACTTTGCTGGAGTCCTGGAGGTGCCATTCCACGGTCTGCTGAGGTCCAGCAGAAAGGGGTGCTCAGGCGGGAGGGGGAGTAATGCGCAAACTCTCCCGAGAGTGAGAACACCTCTGCAGACGTCTCAGCACAGGGCCCATAAGTCCGTAGCTGGCCGCCCCTGGAGCCTGTCTGTCCTAGTCCAGGGTCTTGGCACCTGTCAGGCCTGAGGTTACTCATTATTACACCTTCAGCAACTTCTGGGACTTCTTTAAGTTGCAGTTTCTTTACCTGGACATTGACAGGCATAGTGGACATCTTAGGTTTGATGTGGGGATAAAAGGAGAACAATGTATGTAAAAGTAGGTAACGATGTGCCTGGTGCTAGGACGCGGTCAATACAGTACAGCTGCCACCACCACCCCCACCAGAAGACTCATAATGCATGTTTGGGGGGCGCCCCTTACCTTTTTGGTGTACAGACCTGACTATCATATCAATGTGCCCACTAGAGGAGGGCGGTTTGAGCTCCTCATCTGGGGACGAGTGCCCGCCTCCCCTCACCCATGCAGGTCTGCCATCTGGAACATGTCCTGGGAGCCCCTGATCTGGCCGCTGGGAGGGCTGATGCTCCGAGCTTTGGGGACCAGTGGTGGGATTTCAGGTGACAGCATGAAGCAGAGGGCCTCTCGGTCCCCTGGTTGGGAGGGGCTGTTCTGCACCGGTTTTAAATTCCCCAGATCTGCCAGGCGAAGGCTCCAGCAGGAGCGGTGTTCACCGGGGAGACCAGGGGGGTATCCGGGTGGACAGGTATCCTGGGTGGGGGGAGACTGGAGTCAGAGGTGTGGCCTGCGGGACCCTGGCACCGAGCCGGCTTGTCCCCACGAAGGGCAGAGGAACCGGGGCGAGCGGCCGGGGGCGAACTGGCAGGGACGAAGGAGCGCGGTCCCAGGGCGGGCAGCGGCCGGGAGCGGAGGGGATGAGCGCGGGGCCCACCCGCGAGCAGGTAGAGGAGGCGGGAGACGTCTGTCCGAGCCGTCCGCTTCCTGCGACGACCAGCAGGTGTCGCCATTGCCCCGCGAAGGCGGCGGGAGCGTCCGTCCTCTGAGGCTCCTCCCTCCCTCCTTCCCCAGCACCTCCGGAGTTAGACTTGGTCCTGCAAAGAGGACACTCAGGTCCGAGCCTTGAGTCACTCGCCGTAGTACCAAAGCCCGACGTCGGAGGCCCGCGCAGAGTGAACCGGGCCTCCGCCTGCAGACACACGGGCGAGGCCCACCTGCTGCCCCCTGAGGCCTGGGCACCAGACTGACCTGACGTTCCTGACACCTAGATTTCTGCCTATTAAGGGTGTTTGATTCGATGCTGCAAGGACTCCTGGGAGATAGCCTATGTGACAGCGGTCGTTTTAGTCCACAAGAGCCTCAGAGGAACTAAGCCAGGTCCTTACTTGCCGAGGATCTGGAAGTTGGCGGAGTGAGCTCTGCTCAGGTCAGGGGCCCCCTCGCTGGGACTGTCCAGCTCGGAGGCCTGCAGGCTTCCTGAGCGCCTCTCTTCCTGGGGCCCAGCGGGGCTCCCGGCGGGTCAGAAGCTTCCCCTCCAAGCTAGTGGGGTGGGTTTCAGAGCATCGGAAGGGAAGTCGTTACCCCCACCCCCCACCCAGGCTCAGCTCCCCAAAGAGCCCCTGAGGCTGAAGGGCTGCGGGAGGCGCCCCGAGCACGGAGAGCTGCAGGCCGGAGAGGAAACTGGACAGCTAGGCCCAGGCGCAGGAAAACGGCGGCAACGGCCGACGTTTAGGAAGCACTTACGCATGCCACGCACCGTGGTAAGCACGTTATCGGTAATGACTGGAGTGACCGTCCCGGCTGGTGGCCCCCGACAGGCGGGCATTTGAGGGGTGCGCACCACGTGGTGGAGGCGATGTGGGGCAGAGATGGCACTGAAGGGGCTGGTCAGCGGTGGCCTGAAACGCCATAACAGTCCCACAGCTGCGAACAGTGTGACAGAGTCTCTCACCAGAGAGATGACGCGGCACAAGCCTGGGTATCAAGTCTGCCCCGCCCCGGGCAGGGCGGCCCTGCAGTCACTTCCTTCCAGGCGGGGAGCCCTGGTTCCACAGGGACGGCCTCTGATGCCCCAGGAGGAAGGAGCTCATCAGACACCTTCCAGCGCCTGAAGGTAGGGGTGAGGAGCAGCCGGCAGAGGGCAGGCTGCGGGGGGGGGGCGGTGGTGAGGCCTCGGGCACAGCTGCCTCTGCGGGGAGAGCTCAGCCCTGTCTCCAGGCTGCCCCAGGCCCCTGAGCCCTCACACGGCCCTTCTGGGTGGCAAATAGCTGTTGGGTACATGGCCCCTGGAGAATGATGTACTCCCACCAGCCAGGGCGCAGGAACCTTCTGTAGGTTACTGTTGCAACCCCCAGCCCCCCAATCACTTGCCAGCTCCAAGACGAGGTGAGGACTGGGGTCTTGTCTCGTGCTCCCCGGCGGCATGACCCTCTCCCACGATGCTCGGTGGACAGTGGCCATAGCTCCCTGTCAGCCAGGGGTCATGGGGGTCAACGACCGACACGCCATCTGTACCCACACGCCATTCTGTTCTTCACTTTTCATTACATGAGAAAAGCAACACTTTCTTATAAAATAGGCTTCGTGTGAGACCCTTTGTCCAACTGCGGGCTCACGTCCGTGTTCTGAGACGTCTACCGGCGGCTAAACTACGGTGTTCCATAAGTTCAGTGTAGTCAGTGCATTTCCAACTGCAGGATTTTCAACTTACAGTGGGTTTATCAGGATGTGACCCCATCGCAAGTCAAGGATCAGCTGCCGATGATTACATCTGGGCGAGAAAAGACCGAAGAAAGAGAATGGTTCAGGTCAGATGCAGGAGGGTTTCCTTTGGAGGGAACCTCACTGAGGGGGGCCCAGGGCTCAGCAGCACTCACCAGCAACAACTCCCAAGCCCCGGGCTCAGGGCTGATCCTAGCTCTTCTGTTTACGGCCTGGCCTTCCTTCTTCTGAGCCTCAGTTCCTCATCTGTAGAATGGGGATATTCACAGTCCTCATAGGACTGTGTAAGGATTCAATGACTTTGTGTATTGGGGTGGGGGGGCTGGTTATGGGCGCCGACCTACCCCCCTCCACCCCACAGAGCTGAAAATCTGAGTATGACTTTTGACTCCCCCAAAACTTTACTAATAGCTTGTTGTTGACCTGAAGCCTTAGTGAAAACAGAAACTGTCCATGAACACATAGTTGTATGTTCTATTTACTATATACCGTATTCTTACAAGAAAGGAAGCTAGAGAAAAGAAAATGTTATTGAGAAAATCATAAGAGAAAAATACATTTACAGTACTGTATTTATTAAACACACACACACACACACACACACACACCCCAAAACCCTGTGTAGAGCAGGACCCGCACAGCTCAAACTCATGTTGCTCAAGGGTCAATGGTATTGTTTTTCCTTCCAAGTGAGAACTTAGAGAACTAGTGACTATGAGCAGGGAGGGCCGGTGGGGACATCCGGCCTAGTCATTTCTCCTGCAGGTGAGGGACCAACAGCCCAGAGAGCTGCTCTCCCCGCTAGCACCTGGGCCTTGTGCCCAGCACCTGCCGGCTCCTCTCTCTGCCAGGTTGCAGCCAAGTCAGGATTGTTGGCGCCGCGCTCCGGGGAATCCGGGTCTTACCATAGCGCAGCACCTGCGGGGGCGGGGGGCGCCCCATGGCCTGTCTGTGCCTCGCTCATGGTGCCAGGCACAGACAATCCAACCCAAAAGAGTGAAGCCAACAACCGCACAAAGGTGACTGCTCATGTCACTGGCAAGTCCGGGGTGCTTTTCAGGGACAGGTGATTCCGTCGGGACACGCCCTCTCTCCGTGGTGCTTCCTCGGGTGGGCTTGCTTTCCAGGTAGGCTCCCCTCATGGGGGGTAAGGGCAGCCACTAGCAACTACAAACTTGTGCAGTCCTGCTGTTTTAGAAGGTGGGTTTATGATTCAGATAAGCCGAGGCCAACCAATCAGGAGATGATTGCCATTGAAAAGATCGTTTGTTACTCCCGTTTCCCTAGAGATGGCTCACCACGTCCAGGGGGGCCCTGCAGGGCAGGAAGCAGAGGGGGGCAGGGGGAAAACCGGGGCAGGAGCCTTTGCTACGGTTTTGTGGGAATGGCTGAGCAGGGTAAGCAGGCTAAGCAGGTTTAGGATTGGCTATTTTGAATCATTTCAGAGGGCCCTGGGGTGATTAGGGCAGAGAGAGAGCCCAACAAAGGAGGGGGTTGGGGTGTGCGGGCTCTGGATTGGCTAGTTTGCATATGGTAGGTAGGCCGGCTGGAGAATCATTTGCTGTTTCGAGGAACCTGCTAGGCCTGCGAGGGGCAGTCTTGGCGGGGTCAGCAAGGCCCCAGGTGATAAAACATCAGAAAACAGAAAAAAAAAAACAAAACAAAACACAATACACCTCACGGTAAAGAATGTGCCTGTCCACATGGCCAGCTAATGTCCGGGACAGGCTCTAGTGGCCCCCTTGTGCAATACGGTTAACACTAAATGCTAGGGAGGATGCTGGGAAACTGGCTCTCTCAGACATTGTGGACGGGAAGTCAAATGGTACAGACACTCAGAATATGGTCTGGCAGATTCTTAAAAAACGAAGCCGACATATGATCTAGCAATGACACATTAATCCCGGAAATGGAAGCATATGTCCACATGAAAACCTGTACACAAATATTCATAACAGCTTATTTTGGAGTAGCCCCCCCCAAAATCCAATCTCAAATTGTCACATACTCTATGATTTCATGTATACATTCTTTTTTTTTTTTTACGTTTTTATTTATTTGAGAGAGAGAGTGAGAGAGAGCACAGAAGCCGGGGCAAAGGGAGAGGGAGAAGCAGGCTCCCTGCTAAGCAGGGAACCTGACATGGGGCTCGATCCCAGGACCCCAGGATCATGAACTGAGCTGAAGGCAGATGCCTCACCGACTGAGCCACCCAGGTGACCCTCATTTATCCATTCTTGAAATGACAAATTTAGATGGAGAGGTTCCTGGCCGCCAGGGATTAGGAACGGGGTTGGGGGTGGGCGGAAGGGGCCATGCCAGGGAACCCTTTCCGGTTCTGGAATAGTTCTTTTCCTTGCCTGGGGTGGTGATTATGGGAATCCGCAGCAAAATGGCTCAACACTACACACATTGTATCAATGTCAGTTGCTTGGCCTTGATACTGTGCAGTACTTATCTAGATGTAACCACTTGGGGGAGCTGGGTGAAGGGTACATGGGCCCTCCCTGTCCTATTTTTGCAACTTCCTGTGAGTCTATAATCATTTTAAAATGAAAAGTAAACAGATCTGAAAGAACTCTTAGCTCTAAGGGGTATGAAAACCCTTGGTGGCACTCCTGCTGTGGTGGGTGGCTGAGCAATCCCGTGGCCTGGGGGAAAGGCGTGGGTCCCAGCTCAGTTTTTCTGCTGGTGTCCTGGGAGGAGATAGTCTCCGTTTGGTTCTTCCATCAACGCAGCTGCAGCCATGATTCTGCTGAGTGATGAGCTTTAGAGCACATCAACCCTGTTAGCTTTAGAGAGGAAGAAATAAAGACTGAGGGTCTTTAGAAATAAGAAAGCTGATGCGATTTTAGGTATCCAACCAAAATGAGTCCTACCTGGCAACCTGCGAAACGCTTCTGATATTCAGTGAAATAATCCGAAGACACTTTTCTGTGCTCTATGGTTGTATGCACGTACAAAATATAAAAGCAGAGGGATAAAAACAGAAGGAGAAAAAGTACAAATGAATACAGTTTTACAGGAGTAGGATTAAGGGTGGGAGTTCCTCCTTTGCTTTTTGAACTATTTATGAGTTGGTGGTGGTATTTTTATTTAGTTTTAATTTTATTTTTAAACGTACGCTCTGAGACGTATTCTTCTCCCTTGTGCCCCAGCAACTACTTTTGTTAACCTCTAGTGTAGCCTTCCGTATTTTCAGATGTAAATTCAGGCAAGCCTGAATGAGATTCTTCCCCCCCCCCCATTCTTCCGTAAAAGTATCATTCTAAACACATTGGTTCTGCGTTTTTCTTCACTCAGCGTGCATGGTACTTTCCCCTAAACAAACAAAGGGGGAAAAGAAAGGGGCAAATGGAAATGTGAATGTAGTGATAGCCGGCAGAGCAAAGCAAATGAGGATTCTGCATTGAGACCTCACCTGGTTGGTCAAAGAAGTTCGCACCACCTCCTTCCACTCAAGAGCTTTCTCTCCACTCATTTTCTAGTGAAATGAAGGACTTATATTCTCTGCCATTTACCCAGCAAGCACGGCTCCCCACTCCAGGCAATTGTGCCAATCTGTTCGCACGTTGGTTCATTGGTTTTGAGGACTAGATATGAATAGGCGTCGGCCAGCTGCTGGGGGCAGGTACCTACTGGGCACTGGTCACAACAACTGTGAGGGAGCAGAGAGGGGCCCTGGCTCCGGGGCCTGCCCTGTTCCAGTCAGGGTGCTGACCTCGCACGGCAGGCCTTGTCTGAGACTCTGCTTCCCCTGTTCTGAAAGCTGCAGGTGTCTGGGTGTGGCCGACCCCACATCCTGGAGAGAGGACTGGGCTCCAGGGCCCCGAGGGTGGGAACAGAGGATGGTCTGATGGTCGGGAAAGTAGCAGAAATGCCAAGCTGAACATCTCACCGTTGGTGACTGCCCTCAGCCTGGCTGAATTCATATCCTTCTCCTGGATGTGGCTCTTGGGAAAAGCCGGGGAGGGGGAGGCTGACTCCATCGAATTTTGCTCCCACCCTGAGATACAGTATCTGTCCTTTGGGCAGAGGAACCAACAAATAGCCAACAAATGCTGGTGACTTGGCCCTGGAGCATTAGGCCTGGAAAGAAGCCCCAGACCTCAGACACCCTTGGGCCTCGGGGTTCCCACTCCCCAGCCAGCTCCCTGTATCCCATGGATGGGCACCTCACAGGGCCTCGGTTTTCTCACAGCAACAACTAAAATGGCCACCTTCCCTTTTGTCCTGGGCTGCAGCCGAAGGAAATGAGCTCAGGTGGCAAACTCAGGTGTCCGTGGTGAAGAGGGAGGTAAGTGGGGGAGCTGCTGGGGAGAAAAGATGGTTTCGCTGGACCACGAAGCCCTCTTGGCTTAGCTTTGATTTCTTTGCCTTTTGATGGAGCGAGGTATGGAAACCATTTCCCCTTCCTCTTACCCCTGCTCGAGGAAGAACCGAGATGAAGTTGACTAGAGTGGAGGCCGCCCCAGGCCCCCGTGGGGAGAGGGCGGGCAGCATGAGGGTTGTGGGGATGGGGGTTCGGAGCCACATCCCCACATCCGAGGGGGAGCCACTGCGAGCTCCAGCAGGAGGCTGCCAGCAGGAAAACAAGCCTCGTGTTGCCAGAGCTCATTTGTCAGAAGTGGAAGCTATATTTTTATTGACGTTTCCTAATGTTGAAACGTTGGCAAATGATTCAAAAAACTGTAAAACGTCACGAGCCAATCAAAACAGGTCTGAGGGCCAGATTTTGGCCTCCGTCTGCTGGTCTGCTGACCTCAGGGGCCCTGCGCTGTCTGCGGGCGCACACCCAGCTGGCCGAGGTGCGAGGGGCCTGCGGACCCACTCCCCCACCCCCCTCCACAGGCAGTCCACTGCGAGACACTGGCAGACCTCATTCTGAGGCATTGATGCAGGAGGGGTTTTCTGGAAGTTTGGCCCCCGTCTTTCCCACCGTTTCTCAGGAGCAGTTGGAAATCACTTGTGTGCTCTGCAGTGACACTGAGTGACCCCAGCCAAACCAGTCACTTCTCTCTGGGCCTCCCTTTAATCATCTGTAACATGGAAGGGGGCCAACCGGGCACTCATCCAGATCAAACCTTTGTTGGCTCTAGGACCAGTTTTTTTTTTTTTTTTTTTTTTTTTGGGGGGGGGGGGGGGGGNGGGGAGGAGGAGTTTTCCTAACATGATATTAAAATGCAACAATTTCGCTCACTTAGGTGAGTCTTGAAGGCCACCCCGTCCAGCAGAAATATGATGGGAGCCTCAAATGTAACATTTTTCGGTTTTACATTTAAAATTTTCTAGTAGCCACATGAAGAAAGGAAAAAAAAAGTGAAATTAATTTTAATAATACATCTGACTTAATGCAATATAGAAGTATCATCAGTTTAGCATGTAATCAGCTTTAAAGCTAGTCATAAGGTATTGTTTTATTATTGGAAGCCCAGCGCATGGTTTGCACTTACAGCACCTCTCAAGCGCTTAGAAGCCATGTGTGGCTCGTGGCCACCATGTTGACCGGCACAGATCCAAGGCAAGAAGTGACAACTATTCCCACATTCCCAAGTGAGATGCTAGGTCCCCCAAGGGAATGAGAATTCTGCATGTCACCTAGCGCATACAAGCACTGCATATCTTCCTTCCCCCCACTGAAATTTTCTTTCCACTGACAAAATGTCCTCAGAGTGAAGGGTGGCCATACCGTGTCTGGTTTACCTGGCATGCACTGCTCTCCAACCCAGGCAACCTGACAGGTGTCTGTTTCCACCCCTCGACCATTTGTCTGGGCACGCTTCTGAGTAGGCAGGACCTACATGGGAGAGAGATGAGGAGGCCACGGTGGGGTCATAGCTGACCTTTGACTGTAGCCTTTGAGAGCCAGTGGCAACATCTCCTCTCTCCCTTATCCCACCCCGGAGGAGCCAAAGGAGAAGGAGAACCTCGAAGTCGGGAACAGAGAAGATAGGCTCCCAGGCTGCAGCAGCCTCAGGTGGGAGAGTGAGCTTCGACTTGAAATGAGGTTTGGAAGTTTGGAGGTCCTAGATTATTTCACCAGACTGAATTTACTCATTACTGAACTAAGGCTATTTTGTTTCTAAAAGTAACCAGAGGATTTGTTTTAAAATATTCCAGCACAGGGGTGCCTGGGTGGCTCAGTCGGTTGAGCATCCCACTCTTGATTTTGGCTCAGATCAGGATCTTGGGGTCATGGGATCGAGCCCCACGTCGGGCTCCCTGTTCAGTGGGGAGTCTGCTTGGGATTCTCCCTGTCCCTCTGCCCCCCCCATGGTTGCTCTCTCTCTCTCTAAAATAAATAATTAAATCTTAAAAAAAATCTCAAAAAAAAACACACACACGTAAAGTGTGTGCACTGGGGGAAATGCAAACTGATAAGACAAGACTGTTCATAACTATTGAAGCTGGGTGACTGGTTACAAGGGGTTCATTATAGCATTTTAAAAAATTTTGGTTGTATGTGAAAATTTCCATAATAGAAGTTTCTAAATAGTGGCGCAGAGGACTTTTTACAAGGAGAGGCACAGAACCTGTCAGAGGGATTCACTTATGAGTAAAATCAGAGCTAGCCCCTCAGAGCAGGTTTCAATGGGTAAAATATGGGCAAAAATGGTAAAATAATAAAATTGTTTTCTGAACACATCGCATGAGGCCCACTTGTCCCATGCACCGTTTATTTTCTTCTCGACGGTTGAATGCATATGCTCCCATTCTCCAGCCATCGCCTCCCTCATTCTTTGGGGTGTGCCTTGTTGCTGAGACACCCCAGTGCTCACCCCAGCAGGGTCTGGGCTCCCCGGCTTTTTTGGGTGATTCAATGACATAGTAGCTCCTTGCATCACGCACCCAGATGGGTGTTCCCGAAGCACAGAGGCCCTCGGAGCGCGGGAGGACGACCTCTGCGAAGATACGGAGCACAGAGGGGGCCATTAGTCACCAAGGATCATTTGACATTTTGAAATGAACTCATGGTCTCTCATAAATAAGCCCAGACACTGAATCATGCCCTGGGGCAGGGTGGCTGTGGCTGGGGGTTGGGAGGTGCCCACACTTCTGCATGGAGTGCTGTGGGATGCATTGTAGGATGTCTAACTGCGTGTGAAGTGAGCAGCGCGAGCAAAGGGGTCCTTGCTTGTCTCCCAGAGGCCTACTGTTTGGAGCCGCAGCCCCTGGCAGCTCCTGCTGGGCGGGTGATTGGTTTCAGTCACTATCCACGTTGGTGACAAGCCTTTCCTGGCTCCTGTGCACGATCTTACCCCTTCCAGCCTGAGGCCTGGGCCAGTTTGGGCCCCTGTGGCTGCCCTTTCTCAGACCTGGAAGGTGCGCCGGCCAGAAAAGGTATCATTCATGTTCAGTCCGTATCTGAAGGTCACCGCGGAGGTCACCAGGAGCTTCTCTGCCTCTCTGAGAAATAAGCGTTTCATACAGCTGTAACTTTCCCCCGTGAGTAAGGAGCTGATACACTTTGAAGACTTCCAGGTGCCAGGCATCGCTCAGTACTTGCGTGAATGACTGAATCCTCACCGCAACCCTGTGAGGAGGGGAATATGGCTTTCCTGCTGCATACACAGATGAGAAACCAGAGGGGAGGCTCCCAGAGGTTACTGCTAAGTGTGACCTGCCCAAGGACATCTAGCAAGCCAGTGTAACCAGGTTCAACCCAGCAACCACTGCATGATCCTGCCTCCCAGGGAGTGGCAGTGAACCAGGCTCCTTGTGGGTACAAATCGAAAAAGGTTACAAATCAAAAAGTACCTGACTTGTGGAAGGCTCTGGAGTGGGGTTCCCCTCTGAAGTCCTGGAAAAGTCCAGCAGCACTGCATTTCTCAGGCCATGCAGCTATGGGACATTCCAGGACATCCATGGTGACATGTGGCCCTTGCCAAGCAGGGATTCTTGGGAGACCTAGAAGAAGAATTGATGACAAAGAATTAGTAATGAGGTCACATATTCCTTTTGACGTGCAAAAGGACATCATTTTCTGGGCGAAACCCGCCTTCTGCTCGGCTGGCTGACCCCAGCATTTGTTTGGTGGTCCTGCAGAAGCTGTCTGAAGAAACGACCTGAAAATGCCCAACACTCAGAGTTCACATCATGCTTTCCTTACACGATTCGTTTCTCCTTCCATAACATGGCAGCAGCACTGTATACCCATTATACAGATTAGGAAGCAGCAGCCTATGGCGGCCAGATCTATGGCATGGCAGCTGGGCCGAGAGTCAACATCAGATTTACTAAAAAAAAAAAAAAAAAAAAAGGAAAAGGAAAAGAGTTGCCAATGGGATTTTAGGACAACCACCCCCGTGTGTCCTAAGGATTTCTCTCCAGCCCACGTCCTCTGGACTTTCAGGGCATACACATCCCCTTCCCCTCCCGCCTCTCAGCCCTTGGTGCTGATGAGTCAACAAGATACTTGTCACTCACCTTGGGCAACGAGGGCAGCATGATGGCTGGACTCATTAGCCACCACAGGTGAGAGCAGGCTTCCGGGTCCAGATTTCAAGAAATGTAGATCTTGTCAGGCTGGATGATGATTTAGGATGAATTAAACTTGAATTTTCTTTGCAGTACTTGGATCCATGACAGGGATATACAATTAATCGAGCCTCCTTACTAAAGGTTGAGGAAAGTGGGGAGCAGGTGGGGTGGGGAGGGGGTGTGACTTGTCAGACACAGGATCGTCTTGGCCCCATTCAGCCCATGGGAGCCCAGGGCAGTTAGAAGCCCCTTTCTGAGAGGCAGACACCCTTGCCTGCCCTTGTTTGATTTCTTCTGTGGGTTCTTTTGCCCACCCCACCCCACCCCCGGCTGTGTCTCCTTGGCCTCTGCCCCTTCCCTGCCACCCACTAGCCTGAACAGAAACTTGGTCCTAACCAAGCAGCCTACTAAGACTTTCCTTTAGACAAAGAGCTTCAAGGCAAACCTTTGACGCTTCCTTTGCTGACTTCCCGATGTGGACAGACGAAGGTGGAATGGGCTTCTCCAAGGTCACACAGAGCCAAGCTGGAAATCCAAATATTCCATTATGAGACCAAAGTCTTTCTGCTGCAGCACTGAGAAATAAGCCTCCTGCCTTAACTCCTACTGACCATGGTGCCTTTAAGATATGTGTGCCTGATAAAAATTGACAAGGCAAGAAACAACAATTGCTGGAGAGGATGTGGAGAAAGGGGATCCCTCCTACATTGTTGGTGGGAATGCAAGTTGGTACAGCCACTCTGGAAAAAAGTATGGAGGTCCCTTAAAAAGTTAAAAATTGAGCTACCCTATGACCCAGCCATTGCACTACTGGGTGTTTACCCCAAAGATACAGATGTAGTGAAGAGAAAGGCCATATGCACCCCAATGTTCATAGCAGCATTGTCCACAATAGCTAAATTGTGGAAGGAGCCGAGATGCCCTTCAACAGATGAATGGATTAAGAAGCTGTGGTCCATATATACAATGGAATATTACTCAGCCATCAGAAAGAATGAATTCTCAACATTTGCTGCAACATGGACGGCACTGGAGGAGATAATGCTAAGTGAAATAAGTCAAGCAGAGAAAGACAATTATCATATGATTTCTCTCATCTATGGAACTTAAGAACTAGGAAGATTGGTAGGGGAAGAAAGGGAGAAAGAAAGGGGGGGTAATCAGAAGGGGGAATGAAGCATGAGAGACTATGGACTATGAGAAACAAACTGGGGGCCTCAGAGGGGAGGGGGGTGGGGGAATGGGATAGACTGGTGATGGGTAGTAAGGAGGGCACGTATTGCATGGTGCACTGGGTGTTATACGCAACTAATGAATCATTGAACTTTACATCGGAAACCGGGGACGTACTGTATGGTGACTAACATAATAAAAAAACATTAAAAAAAAAGATATGTGTGCCTGAGAGCATATTCGTTTGCCAGGAATTCTTAGATTTTTATTCATAAATACATATCTCCCCAACTGGATTCTAAGCCCTTTGAACCAACTCAATATATTATAAAACAAACAAACAAACAAACAGCAAAAACAATGAAAACAGGCAAAAAAAAAAAAAAAAGGTGCCACTTGTCCCTGGGTAGGACCTTATCCTTAATTCTCCAAATGCCTCCTATCTTCCCTGTTACCTTCCAACTCCAACAGGTAGTGTGAGCTCTGTGGTAGGGTTTCTGTTTCCAGAAATGCTTCTCAGAGGTGCCTAATAAGGACTTGTCCATTGAGAGCTCCCCAAATCTGGAGAATGCTCATTTGTTTGCTTGTGTGGAGATGAAAAAAGAAAAAAATACATACAGTTGACCCTTGAACAACGTAGGGGTTAGGGGTGCCAGCCCCCTGTGCAGTAAAAAATCCACATATAACTTCTGACTCCCCCAAAACGTAACTACCAGCAGCCTACTGTTGACTGGAAGCTTTACTGATAACATAAAGTGTTGATTATCAAACTTTGTATGTTACATGTTATATAGCCTATATTCTTACAATAAAGTAATCTAGGGAAAAGAAAATTATTATTAAGAAAATCATAAGGAAGAAAAAGTACATTGACAGTATAGCACTGTATTTATCGGAAAACATTTGCATGTAAGTGGCCTGCATAGCCCAAACCTGTGTGGTTCAAGGGTCAATGCAAGTCATGCACAGAGAAGGGAAACTGGTGGATGGCTTTCATGTTTCACCTGGTTCTGTAATTGTCCTTGATACTCAAATTGTCCCCTATTTGGCCCATTCTACTTGGCTCCTGTGTCTTTGAGAGCTTCTTTTCCATCCCCAGGACAAGATATGCTAGGCTCATCTTGTACAATTCTCATCCCAGACATTTCTCCTTGAGACCCTGGTTTCTTTCAGTGGGAAATGATACAGCACTATCAAACTTTGGTTACTGAAAACAGCTGAAAAGATTACTTTGTGTATGTTTGCTCATTCCATTCTACCCCTTTCTCCTCTTCTTTTAGGAGCATTAATACATATGACTCTCTTTTATACCCTTCATGCATTCCCTTTTACACATACACAAACACACACACACACACACACACACACACCACAGCTGTCATTTTGGTTGCCTAAACTTCATTCTCTAGTAGTTTCCTAAGCAAGGGCTATGGAACCCACATTCCCTGAATTTTTGCATGTTGTTTTTGTAATATTTATATTTAAGAGCCAGCTTGGGGATGCCTGGGTGGCTCAGTCGGTTAAGCATCTGCCTTTGGCTCAGGTCGTGATCTCAGGGTCCTGGGATCAAGTCCCATGTGGGACTCCCTGCTCAGCAAGAGAATCTGCTACTCCGCCTTCCCTCGGCCCCAACCCCACCTCCCCCACCCACCCCCAGCGCTCTCTGTTCTCTCACAAAAAAAAAAAAAAAAAAAANNAAAAAAAAAAAAAAGAAGAGAGCCAGCTTGGCTAGGTAAAAAAGGCTTTGGCTCTCATTTTCTTTCTTTGAGTATCTTAAATATTTTACCCATTTTCTTCTAGCATAAAATGTTGCAGTCAAAATGTTTTTCAACAATTGAATTTTCTTTTCCTTATGTGTTACTCAATCTTTTTGCCTAGATGTCCAAAAGATGTTTCTCCTTTTTATTTTTAAAGTCCAGTATTTCACTAGACAATGGCTTGTAATTGGTCATTTGGGATCAATTAAGTGGTATGTCCTTTCAATTCCTTTCAGACTTTTTGTTTGCCCAAAGTTTCTGGGAGAAATGTGTTATTATCTCCTAACTATAGTTATAAATTTGCTATTTTTCCTCTTAGTTACCAACAGTTTGCTTTCTACGTTTTTGAGTCTATTTTATTATGCACATATGAATTTAGATTTGCTAGATCTTTCTGGTGAATCAAAATTTTTATCCTTATGAAATACCGCTTTACCTCTAGTACTGCTTCTTGATTTTAAATCTATTTTTTTTTCTTTTTAAAGATTTTATTTTTAAGCAATCTCTCCACCCAGCGTGGTGCTGGAACTCACGACCCCAAGATCAAGAGTTGCACACTCCAACTGAGCCAGCCGAGTCCTCAGAAATCTATTTTTTTCCTGATATTAATGTCTACTCTGACATTCTTTAGGCGTTTGATTGCTGTCTCTTTGCCCATACTTTAATTTTTAAGCTTTCTCTATTTTTTTATTTTAGGCATGCTTCTTGCAAGCAGCTTATAATTGGGTTTTGCTTTTTATCAAGTCAGCCTATCTTTTATTTGGAGTATTTAGTCTATTTACATTTTAATTTAATTACTAATTCACTTGGGCTTAAATGTTGTTATTTATTTTCTTTTCACCCCAGTCTAAGTTTCTTTCTCTTTTCTTTCCTGCCTTCTTTAGTTCTTTTTAAATGATTTCATTATTTCTTCTCTTAGTTTGGCAATTATATACTTTTTACAAAGTATGGTTTTTAGTGATCAAACTTGGCTATCACAGTACTTTTTTGAGCTGTCGAGTTTCTAAAAGAAATTACTTTGATCTCTTTTTTGATGATATGAGTCCCTTAGAAAAATCTTAATTCCATTCACTCATTTCTGATACATTTGCTGCTGTAGTTAATGTGGGCCTGCCCAGCAGCCCGTGAAGCTTTCCAGAGCAAGGCTCAATCTCCCGCCTGCTGTCCTCTGTGTACCAGCAAATGCACCCAGGCTCTGGACGCCTGCCTTATCTACTCGAGTTTCTGCTCTCCATGAGATCTTGGTCCAGTAAGTTTTCAGTCCCATGTTAGCTCTCTGATGCCTTTAATGCTTTTTCTATCACATCCAGCTTTCCTAGTTGGCCTTCGTGAAGGAGCGGGTGCGACTGCCCTGGTCTGTCGTTAGTGGCCGTGGAAATTGCATGCTGTTCACTCCAGTCTTGTTGAGGAAGACGCTTGAGCAGCTTTGGAGGCTGGCACTGCTGCTTACACAGTTGTCCGAACCCGTAGCTCTTTGCGTCGGCAGCGTCTGAGCGAGGTGACTCACAGACCCAGCATGTGGGGCATGGAGGGCGGTGTGTGTGACAGCCAGCCCCGTGAGCTGGCCCTATGGCCTCGCTGTCTGAGTAAACATAAGCCAAGATGGCACCAGAGGTGGCCTGTGCTGTCCCGAGCAGATCTGGGGGCAGGGCCCAGGGCCGCTGGGGCCTCCCTCGCTTCTACAGGTGAACACGAAAATAGTCTCTTTGTTCCACTTTCACAAAGATGGCTACAACAGTGCTCAGCGCTGGTTCAACAGCCTGTAGTTCAACAGCCTGTAGTTCAACAGCTGGAGTCCGAGCCAGAGATCGGAGTCGGGCCATCCTGGCCAGGGGCTGCGGAAAGGCGAGACAAGGCATTCCTAGAACTCGCGCACAGGCTTCTTACGAATCTGAACCAGACTGGCATGGGGGGTGGCTCGTTATGACCTTCACGGGCAAGGGCACGGTGTGGGGCCAGAATTTCCACACTTGCCCAATGCCGTCTTCTTGGTGTTGTGGACTGAAATGCATCCCCCCGAATTCCCATGTTGAAGTCCTAATCCCCAAAACCTCGAATGCAACTGTATTTGGGGTTAGGGCTTTTAAAGAAGGACGTCTGTTCAGTGAGGTTGTACGTGTGGTCGTTGACCCAGCAGGACTGGTGACCTTATTGGAGGAGAGAGAGACACCAGAGATGAGCACAGACAGAGAGAAGGCCGCGCGAGGACACAGCTAGAAGGTGGCCATGGGCAAGCCAAGGAGAGAGGCCTCAGGAGAACCAAACCTGCCAACACCTTGACCTCAGACTTCCAGCTGCTAGGACTGTGAGAAGATAAATTCCTGTTGTGTAGGCCTCCCCCCCCCCCACCCCCACTGCCCACCATCTGTAGGGCTTTGTTACCGGCAGCCTGGGCACATGAATACACCTGGGGTGGGGTCAGACACTCTCAGGTGACAGAGGTGAGGGTACCAAACCCTGTGCTCCCTGGAAACACCCCCCACCCCACCTGGTCCTGCAGTATCCGGCTTTGGAAAAACCCCTTCCCAGGGCTTCGTTTGCTCCATTGTGTCTGGGTCTGTTTGCCAGCCTCGGCCAATCTTCCTTGACCAACCACGCCCTTCCACCTGAGGGCATTCCCGCAAGTTTCTGTCTCTGAAGGCAGAGAGCCCAGAGCTCAGGGTTTCTGTCCTGAGGGTTGCTGGCACTTGAGTTCCTGGCTCTGCTGGAAGCACCACAAGGACTGTGGATCGGATTTGCTCTCGGGGGGGCGGGGGGATTCCGGGGGCCGGGACACTTTGCAGCCTCATGGGCTGCCCATGACTTGCACGAAGCTACCATTTCTTTTTTTTTTTTTAAATTATTTTTTTTTTATTTTTTTAAATTTTATTTTATTATATTATGTTAATCACCATACAGTACATCCCCAGATTCCGATGTAAAGTTTGATGCTTCATTAGTTGGGTATAACACCCATTGCACCATGCAATACGTGCCCTCCTTACTACCCATCACCAGTCTATCCCATTCCCCCGCCCCCTCCCCTCTGAAGTACAAAGCTACCATTTCTAAACCTCTTGCCCTGCGGTTTCTTGTTCTGTTCCTGTGAGCTGGGGCTCTCGGCGGTCTGAGAATGACCCAAACCAAGCTGTGGTTCTTGCCCTCATGGTGTGACAACGGAGACCAGACGTAGGTGACCCACAACCCACAGGTGAGGAGGCCGGGGAGGACTGGAAGCTCCAGCGCCCTGAGAGGAGGCGGCGGGGGCGATGATTCACTCCTGGGTGATGATGACCTTGCCTGCCTGCCGCTGCTCCAGGGTGGGGGTGGGGGGCGGACCGCGCATGCGTGTGTGTGTGTGTGTGTGTGTGTGTGTGTGTGTGTTCAAATCATCTTTCCTTTTGTTCTGTAGGCAATGGCACATGCATGAAATTCACTTTTTACTTATTGACCACAAAGCACTAGAAACTAAGATTTCAGGCACAAGTAAGGACCCTGGTAATGAACAGTTTCTGTTTAAACTCCGCTTCTAGTAAACATACAAGTGATAGGATGCCTCCCACGTGTTCCCTCTCTTTGCTAGTCCTAAACCCTGAAAGACTGCTCCAACATCAGCCTTCATTCTAGATAATTCTGGATATCTAATTCAAACACCAAAGTGATAATTTTAAAATCTGAGTCATGTATAAACCTCTTTTAAAGAAAAGAAACCAAGACACCTGGGTGGCTCAGTCAGTTAAGCATCTGAGTTCGGCTCAGGTCATGCTCTTGGGGTCCTGGGATCCAGCTTCTTGGTGGGCTCCCCGCTCAGCGGGGAGTCTGCTTCTCCCTCTGCCTCTCCCCTGCCCCTCCCCTGCCCCTCCTTGCTCGCGCGTGCTCTCTCTCTCTCAAATAAATAAATAAGACCTTTAAAAAAAATAAAATAGATAGAAAAAGGAAACCAAAAGTCTCATAATCCCCCCCAGGGATGACCAATTATTTCACTTATGTTACTTAGATAACTGTGGACACAACCATTATTTAAACTCTGTGCGCTTAATAGCCCTTACAGAACTAACCAAAACCAGCATACAAATGAAAGGCAGAAAGTCTCTACACCAGTGACACTCCAGGTAGCGTGCGTTCTTGAACACGACGTGCCATATTATTTTTCTGAACCAAAAACCGAGTATCGTGCGTAGCGACACCATCTGGGTGCTGGGCTGAAGCCGTTACTCTGTGTGTTTCCTCCACTGGAAAAATTGCAAACATCCCACTCGCACAGAACACCATGATGAAAGAAGTCCTCCTTTCCATTCTTTTTTAAAAAATATGACGTGGTTCTGAAATCTCTAGAAACACTCAGTTATGAGACAATTTTTTCATATGATGCGGAACATGTTTACATTAATTTTTAAGATTTTGGTTCAAATGAAAATTAAAATTCTCATAGAACAGTCGGGGGCCTCCAGAATCTATCTGGTGCTTCTCAGGGTGTTTGTAGATCCCAAGTTAAAAATCGCTGGATTTGAGGTTCTGGCTTTCCTGTGAGAAACTTTCTAGCTGCTTCCCTCTGGCCCGAGTTTGTAACCCACTACCCTCAAGCCCTGTGGAGCCAGGTCCCCAGAAGGTGCATGCGCCTGGCTTGTTTTTATTTTGCTTTTCCTGGGTGGGGCCAGGTGCGCGTGATGTGTGCGATGCAACCAAACCCCAAAGGGCCGCTCAAGTGCCCGAGGGAAAGCTCCCCGCTCCACTGGGGCACCCCAGCTGTCTGGCGTGTCCCCCCCCCCATCTCTGGGCTGGCCCAGGGAGGGGCCTCTGCCACACAGATGATCCTGGCTGGGGACTGGCTGCTGACCGTGCCTCCACCCGAGGAAAAAATAGCAGTTCGGTCCTTGGAAAAAACGAGCGCCTCACACGACCGGAATAGCAACTGGAGACGTATTTAAAAACAGAAACACCTGCCTCGGAATGGTGACAGGAAATGAGATTTCAGAAATGCCGCCCTAAAGCCAGGGAGGCAGCAGCCCCTCCCTCTGCTTTGGTTGCCAGCTGGGACCTGCCCCCAGGGAAAGCCTCGCCCCCCACTCACCCCCCACCCCTGCCCCGGGGCCTCCCTGTGGCCCAGCGGGGGCGGGGGCGCTGAAGCAGGTGCTGGTGGGGGGCGGCTGCCTGGTGCTGTCTGGCAGCTTGTGCTGTGGGCTGGCTGAGACCCCAGGCTCCCGTGTTCTGGACCTGCTGGCCGGTAACAGAGTCAGGGAGAGTGGGTCATGGAGGGAAGAGGGATGGGTGGCCCCCTGAGGCCCCCCGGGCACAGCCTGCCTTCGGTGGACCCCACAGCTCCTGGTGGGTCCTCACGAGGGATGATGTCTCTTCAGAGGCCTCCACGGGGCTTTTCGGGGCAGGGGAGGAGTGCTGTGTTCAGTCTGGGGCAGGGTCTGCAAAGCGGGGTGCACACATTCCAGAGGGTGTGGAAGATTCTCCATGGGGTCCAGGAAAG
This sequence comes from Ailuropoda melanoleuca, assembly GCF_002007445.2. Classification (NCBI taxonomy): domain Eukaryota; kingdom Metazoa; phylum Chordata; class Mammalia; order Carnivora; family Ursidae; genus Ailuropoda; species Ailuropoda melanoleuca. The sequence goes on from NC_048231.1 coordinate 83,474,998, forward strand.
GGAGTGTTTAGATTAATGTTTCCCTTCAATGAAAGAGAAATCTGTGCAGCATTATCAACGTCAAATGCCTATGAACTCTGGCCCCTGACCCCTGAAGGTGGTGAGGGAGGAGACCCCTGAGGGGGAAGTGGGGGCAGCAGCGCCTGCATGCTGAAGGGAATGGAGAGATTCTATTCTCTACACTCAAGTGAACGCACTGTCGGAAAATGACAAGTGGTCTTAAAACATCGTTGAAAGGGAACCTGGGACTGGAGAGAACAGTGACACGGGATTCATGGCGAGCAGCCCCTGGGTGGCGAAGCTGACTTGTCTGGCCTCAGCCTGAGCTCGTGGGGAGCCACGTTAGGATGCACGAACCACAGTGCTTCAAGCAGAGCTGACCAAGCTATGGCCAAGACTGCATTGTCCAGAAGGCGAAACGAGATAGGGCTTTACGTCCACAGGCACTGGTGTCGCCTGTTGCCTGACTGGCCAGAGAAGAGCAAGACATCTACGAATACTGTTAATTTCATCATGTTTTATAACTAGATGAACAGAACCGGTGTGGAGGTGTGAACAGCACTTCGTCCCCAGGTAAGGGTGGGCAGACAGCGCAAACACTTGAGGACGGCTGATCTAGTTTTTCAAACTTGAGGTGCCTCAGAATTACCAGGAGGCTTGTTAAAACGGGTCACTGGGCCCACCTCCAGGGTTTCTGATTCAGTCCCTTTGGGGTGGGACTTGAGAATCTGTGCTTCTAACAGGTCCCCAGGTGCCGTCGACGCATCTGGGGCCTGTGGGGTCTATAGGAGTGGCCCAGCCCGAGGGGAGGCAAGCCGAAGCTGAGTGAGCCCCACCTTGGCCACGTCAGCCTTCCTCACAGTGAGGATCAGGGATAGCCACCTCCCAGCCGGCCACACAGCCTGGAAGTCGCTCTCACGACAGAAGCCCGAAGCCTGGCTTTGCAACCACATCCAGAAAGGGAGGAGTCAGAGAGAGTGCTTAGGGACACTTTGGCTGGCTGGGGCAAGGCGGGGGCAATAGGGGCGTAGAGCCCACCTACTTGCCTCACCTGAGGATGCAGGGCTTGGAACTCTCAGGCTGTGATGTCGCAGAGATCTGGTGGCTATCTGGCAGCGCCACTCACTAGCTTTCGACCTCAAATCTTCAATAAGGTAAAGTATGTGCAATGGGACAAAAATATCTTATTTTTCACTCTCTTGTGGCCTTCTGAGAAGGGTGGGTATTAGTGGAGGAACTGAACTACCCCTGGGGGAAGGCGCAGGGGCAGGAGCTGGGTGGGGTGAGCTGCTGGGGGGGACAAGGAGGAGGAAGCTGTGGTCAGCATGGGGGAGACTGGAGAAGGAAGCTGTGAGCACTGTGTGTGTGGGGGGCCCACACGGCTCCTCTGTACCCTACACTCACCAGCAAGCAGGGCAAAGAGGGGCTGAATCCGGCATCTCTCATCTGGTGCAGAGGCCCCGGCCCCGGCACAGTGTGGTGGTTTTTCCCATCTCCCTCTGCTCTGGGCTCCCTCCTACAAATATTCACATCCAGTTTCTTCTTTTTTTTTTTAATGCATTTTTTACAGGGGTCTCTTGAAAACCCGAAGCAGTAGCACACCAAGGGATGTAGTTGTGATGGCAGGATTTCAAGCTCAGGCTGGGGGGTAAAGAGTCAGTGTCCCTTATATTGGGTCCCCATCACATCCATCCATAGGCCGTGTACTTCTGAGGAAAGGCCTACTGTCAGATCGGTTTTCTGCACCTGCCTACACTGGCTGCCAATGAAGAGTACTAGAATTCCAGCCCCAGACATGCAGCCTGCACGGAGAAGCCCAGCCCCCAGTGCAGCCAGGCGCTGGCACAAACCCGCCAGCCTGCCAGGGGAGGCGCTGGTGGGGGCCTGGGCTCCTTCCTTCCTCAGCACTCCTCATGGGACCCAAACTGTCTTTAGGGTTCATTATGGTGCCTCCTTTACCCACAATGTAGGGCAGATAAGGGGCCGGTGAGAACAGTGTGGGGTCTGCAAGACCAGGGTCTGAATCCTCACCACCAACCCCTTGCCCCGAGCCGCGGGTGATGAGGGCGCCCACTGTGGATGGCCATGAGGATGAGGTGAATGTGTGCAGGGTTCCAGGCCCTTTGGATGCTCTCTTGCCACCTTATTACGTGCTGATTCAATTTGACTAAATTCGAAAAGCCCTTGTGGGTTACTGCACTGAAAGCTAAACTTGGAGGAACTTTTCCTGGCTTCCCAGGGCATCCGAAGGTGAGAGACATTAACTCATTCGTTCATTCGTTCGTGCACACGGAAATCTTGAGTGCTCACTGCAGGTCAGACAATAAACTAATAAGTATAGAAGAACAAAGAACAATAAAAGCCTTTCTGGGAGGGGCGCCTGGATGGCTCAGTCGGTTAAGCATCTGCCTTCAGTTCAGGTCATGATCTCAGGATCCTGAGATTGAGCCCTGAGTCAGGCTCCCTGCTCAGTGGGGAGTCTGCTTCTCCCTCTCCTCCCCCTGCCCCGACCGCCCTGCTTGTGCTCTCTCCCTCTCTCAAATAAATAAAGAAAATCTTAAAAAAAAAGAAAGCCTCTCTGGGAGGGCTATTCATGCAGAAGGGCCTTGAGGCTCGGGCAGGACTCCCTGGAGACTATGCTGCTGGGGGATTTGGGGAGAGGGAGGTAAGGCCGGGGCAGGCAGCAGGCACTGCCTATAGACGGAAGCCCATTTCCACTCCCAAAGTGGCAGAAGAATCGCAAAGGGGCTGCCAGGTCTAAGGGCTCACAGTGAGACAGAGGGGAGGCTGAGGCTGGAGGGGTCTGAATCGGGGTGAGCCACTGGTCCCTGCAGGAGCCCTTCTCTGCACACCTTACCCCCTAGAGGCACCCTGGTGTGCTGAAAGTCAGGGCTTTGGGCTCAGACGTGGATGCAAATCCCGCTCTCCTGTTTTGTGCTGGGAAAGTCATTTTAGCGCTCCGAGCCTCAGTTTTTCCATCTGTAAAATGGTGCTAATTAAATCTTATTCACTCCGCTCAGGAGATGCCGATGAGATCATAAGAGGAAGTGCTTTTAGGACAACAGCATCTTCTACCTGATACTTACCACGTGGCAGGTGGAAGTGCCGGTCTACAGTGACAGCCTCCTCCTCCAAGCGGCTTTTATATATTAAAAACAAGAAATGAATAACAAAACCCCTCAACCGTCACAACAACATGGAGCAATCGGACTTTCAGCCTCGTTACGGCGAGGCAAGGACCCCCACAGATGGACGGAGCCAGACGAGAAAGCTGATTATTGGTGCAGCTGTGCACGCGGTGTGGGGCGGACACAGCTGGACGCCAGCGTTAAAGCCACAGCTCTCGTGAGGCCTGAGAAGCTGCAGTGAATGCCCTGGATGCAGTGGCTGCACAGGCGGACAGTGGGCAGCTGCTTCCCTCAAGATGGGCCTAGGGGACCGCATCAAGACCGCAAGGGCCAGACTGCTGATGGCAGCACCTGTCTGCATCCCACCTCCCTGCCTGGGGCGCTAGGTGCTCTCCTGTGGTCTCCCCACCTCTTGCTTTCATCTGAGCCTTTACCCCGCCAGGTACAGCCACTGACCCAGGGCACCGTAGAGCAAAGGTCTGGCCCTCTGCCTGCCTTTGCACAGCCTATGAGCTAAGAAGAGTTTTCATACCCTGAAACGGTGTGAAATTCTTTAAAAAAAAAAAAGAGTAATATTTTGTGACATGAGACAGTCATACAATTCAAATGTCAGTGTCCATAAATAGGGACTTGTTCATTTGTTCTGTAGTCTTCGGCCACTTTCACGCTACAGCTGCAGAGGACATATGGCCTGCAAAACCTAAAATACTTATTATCTGGCCCTTTGCAGAGAAAGTGTGCCAATCCCCGACTTAGATCCTTCCTTCCAGGAGCATTTGAACTTTAATTGACTCTCCTGTCTTAAGCAGGAGAGATGAAGCTCTTAATGGTGGACTGTAGATGGCTATCTATGGCAAGTGGCTCCCTCTGGCTGACTTTGCCAGGAGAAGGTGTGGGGAAAATTACAGCCGCGTAACAAAGAGGCAGCAGGATGTAAAAGAGAAGACTGGAGTTTCTAATTCCGGCTTCAACTAACTAATAATTATGTGATCTGAGCAAAAAGGCGCCTCACGTCCTGGTGCTTTTCTCATCCATTCAAAATCTGCCCTCTTGGCCTCAAACAGGAAGATAATAGCTGTGAAATGTTTTGCGATCTAAAGCATCACTCAAATGCAAAGATCAGCCAGGCTCTAGAATCCTGATAAAGTACATTTCTTCCTCTCCAGGCGAAGGCAACAGAAGTGACTGCGAGTGTTGCAATCCTGTTCTCGTCCATCCCAAGTCAAGATGCTTGGTTTGGCAACAAGACTATTAGAGACCCTTGGCATCTGTGCAACTGACATTCAGTCATTCCCAAGCCACCCGGAAGGCCCCGACTATCTGCTTGTCATTTTGCTGAGACACAGAACTGAGCTACTCACCTGCTACTTACTGAGTGAATCTAGTGGATGGCCGAGTCGCCTCGTCCCGGGATGGCTCACTGTTCTCTCCTTGTTAGAGCAGATGTAATAACTAATAAAGTGATTTAAGACTTCCTTTATAAATAAATGCTCTGTATTCATGACACTGGCCCTCTTGAAAGTCTGGGGAGGCACTCTCTAGGAGTGCTGTGGGTCGACAGTAAAGAGTTTATTTGCAATCAGGAGACCTTGGCCGGGGGCAGCCATGTCTAGATTCTGTCTAACAAGCCTTTAAGAAAAACTCCAGGAAGTGGCTTCCTTTTATAGCAGTCCCGGTTTCCGGTTCCTAGAAATAGCTGATTCCAGCAGCACCTGATGATCACAAGTCACAAGTCACCTGAGGGGGCCCGAGGCCAGGAATGGATGACAACCACATTTTATTTGGACACCGAAACACGTTGCGGTCCGAAGTGCAACCACGCCCCGCGACGGTCCCAGAGCGTGCAACAGAATTTGCTGCTAATGTGTTCATTTCCACTCCGCTAACAGACATGTGTGCTCTTAAAAATGCAAACCCACACTGGAGCCCATGCCAAAGACAGTTGTGACAAATTGCATCACCTGGGTTCTCTTGTTTAGAATAGCTATCCCGTGCTGGCAGTGCGAATTGGCCAGTTGTGTGCTATTTTAAACCCTTCCTGCTCTTTTTCTCATTTGTGCCAAGGGCACACAAAGCTGCCCAGAAGGAAGGAATTCAATCAGCATTAGAAGAACGCACTGAAGTTCTGTTTCCTAAACCCCAGGGGAGATCTGAGTGGGTGGGGAGGGCCCAGCTAGCCAAGGACAGAGTCCTTTTTATGTGTCTGTTTCCCCAGGCCAAGCGCGGGGCCCAGCTGACAAATGCTAGTGGGAGGGAACCATGGAGCGTGGCTGGTAGCAAGGAGAGGACTGGGAAGAAGTGGGGACCAGGAGGGGGTGGAAGCACTTCCTGAGGCTTCATCCTGGCCCAGAGTTTTCATCTGCCACCCCCAGAGTCCCATCCCTCTGCCTGGCCAGGTCCCACCAGCCCTGGCAGAAAGGGCTGTAGGCAGGACCAGTCATCGCCCTGTCCTCACCCCGGTCCTTATCCCCACCCAAGGCCAGAAACCTTAGGGAGCCACACTGTCTTTATTGGGCCCTCCAGTTAAGTACCTGGACTGCTGGACTGAAGGGTACCCTTTTCTCTGATCTCCCTTCCTGGTCAGTCTCAGAATTAACACAGCTTTTTCCTCTCCCCAGTCTCCTGCCCCTTTCTGAAACGATATGCACATCCCACTCTACACACACGGGGCCCTGGGGACGGCCTGTTGGATGCCTTGCATCCAGCTGACACCTCCGTGTGGCCAGCCCATTGCCTGGTTCATTCTGGAAGCTGAAGTCTGTACCACCAGCCTGCCGCCAGTTCTGAATAGTGCTGTCCCTTAGCTCTGTACTGGTGCATGAGTGGGGATGGGAGTCCCTCTGCAGGCCCAAGTCCCCATAAGGCCCCAGGCTGTCAAAGCACAGGGTTGCCTTGTGGGAATGATAGGAGGGGAGGCAGTAATGTGGGGTCAAGTCCACCCTAAAAGAGGCACCGTGAGGCTTTGTAACTGCTAAGGGGGTCAGGTTGGCCTTGCGGATAATAGGCTACTGTGTGTGAACCGCTGGTGCCGAGCCCACAAATGCTAGAAAATACGCTGATGTCCAGGAGCGTCAGATTACTGTGAACACCGTGGAATAGACAGGTTATTTTTATGAATGAAAGTACTTTACACGCAGGGGACTTTTTGGGACCACAGATAATATAAGCTATGAATTCAGAGACCCTTACCATGCTAAAACGTTTTGGGAAAAGGTAGGTTTCAGGTTGGCACCGTGGGCGGTTGTTCCAACCAAAGGGCCGGCGTGGGCTCAGCTTCACTGTCTGTCCTGGCCTCAGAGTCTCCTGGGGTTCCGTTCTGGCCACCTCACCGCGCCTCGCGTCCCCTCTCGTCTGCAAAATGGCGAAACTGCCCCACTTCATAGGATTGGCAGAGGCATCAAACACGGTCACAGAAGGAACTCCTTCTGGGATGAAGCCATCAAAAGAAAGTGGGGCTTTGGAGAGACCAGATGCCCCCAAGTCTGAAGACTGAAGATGGAAAGTGTTTCCCTGGCTCGGGCTTCCTGTCCCCTGCCAGACTCTGGCAGGTCCTCCCCCTTTGTGCCATCTCTCCTGATCAAAATAGACTGTTACTCAAGCACAGGGCTTCTTGTTCCTCTTTTGTGTTTAGAAGCAACTGCAACTCGGCCGCCTGTGAAGCCCCCCAAGAGCCTGACCACGGGGAGTCCACGCGCTCATTTCTATGAGAAGGGGTTCCTGGAAGCCCAAGGAAAATCATCTGCTGTGGAGCCAGAGGATTTCTTCTCGCGACATAGTTTTGTCGACAGCAACAGCACAAAGGGTTCCTAGAGATCTCGATTCCACCTGCCTCGAACGAAAGCACCAACTCCAGGGGTCTGTGGTACGTGAGAAACACCCAGGTGCATCAATTCCACTCTTGGAAGTGCACGTGGGGAGTTAGGTCATTTTAATATCAAATATGGATGTTGTTTCAGAAAATGCAAATTGCTCATTGATCAAGATTAGACACAAGGCTTCAAAGCAGTTCCGGGCTTGCAGGTTAAAGCAGTGATCCACCAGTGTGGCTTCAGACGGCTCTGCACCTTCTCCCCTAGCCTCAGCACACACCAGGCTGAGGTCCGGCTTCAGGGCTTCTAAAAAGGCTCCCAGGTGACTCTCATGTTCCGATGCAATTCAGCAGTGCAGGCTTGAGGCGGCGCTTGCCCTTGAAACTCTGGGTGGGAGATGGAAAGTTCTGGAGCACACTCCCTCCGCACTGCTTTCTGGTCCCTTTGTAGATGAGCTAGAACTTTCTTCAAGATCCGAGTGACAGAGTGACAGATCCATCGGGGAGCTTTGCTGGATCAGACCAGTGCTCATATCAAGCCCTAAAGGATGAGGAAGCCCACCGAGGAGAGCTCCAAATGGCCTTGGTGCTACGCAGCATGCCCTGTGACACTGGGTAGCCATCTGGCAAAAGGGACCAAGGAGTCACACTTAGGTGGCTTTTTCCATCTTTTGATGATGGACAGTGAATGATGGACAAAGCCCTGCGGAAGTAAGATAGCAGCCCCTGACCCCTCCCCCAAGGCCTAGGAGTGATGTTTCTGAAGAAAGACCTGTGCTTCCCTCATGGAACCAGGGTCAAATGGATAAACCACAGAAAAACGAGACTTCTCAGAAAGGTGTAGATGTCCTAACTTTTCAAATAAAATCTTAGCACCCAGAATATAGATTTTTTTTTTTTTGGCCGCTGAGTCCTTCACTGTTTGCTCCACAAACAGCATAGTGTCCTTGACCGAATAGATTATGAGGTGACCTGATGCACCTGCCAGGCTCCCGGACAGCCTGTCCAAGGTGGCAAGCGAAGCAGAGGGAGGACCAGGTGAGCTACAAAGCAAGCCGCTGGGGCACAGTGGCCACAGAGATCTCAGAGTCCCCGGAAAGGCCAAGAGAAGGCTTCATGAAAAAAGAGGGCCTGAGACTTAGGAATACCAACTATGGTATCCCAGTGGAAGGTAAACTGCTCGATGGCAAGGAAGCAGTGGAGAGCAGGGGTGAAGGAGGGCCTCTCAATCCCACCCGCTCTGCCCCTCCGCGTGTGACCTCAGGCAGGTGCATTCATTGGAGGTGGTCTTCTCATCTGTAAAAGAGGAAGTGCTTCCCTCGAAGAGTTTAAGGATTAAATGTGACTCTATAAATACTTCCTAGCATGCTTCACTCAAATACTCATAAATGGAGGCTATTTTAACCATTTAAAAGTTTTTGTCACTTGCCCATGGAATGTCTAGTACCTAGGACTTGCTCAGGTTGACTGGCTGAATGAGGGCTTGGTCATATGTTTATCTCAGGCAATGGTTCTCCAATGGAGCAATTTTGCCTGTCAGGTAATAATTGACAGTGTCCAAAGGCATTATGGATCGCTGCCACTGGGCGTGTATGTGTGTGTGTGCACGTGTGCGTGCGTTTGTACAACTAACAAGTAGGTGGAGAACAGGGATGTTTCTAAACGTCCTACAACACACAGGACAGCCCCAGCCCCCAATGACTGCCCCAAACGTCAGTAGTGCTGAGGTGGAAACAAGGGGGGAGCTGGAATTTGCCTGCCCAGACGAGGGGAGGGAGGGAAGCAAATAGATTTATAAGTCTGGGATCTGGCAGCAAATGAAAACTCCTGCAAATATCCCTGGAGGAGGAGTTGTGTTCTCAGTGAGGGCAGATTTAGCTGCCATAACATACCAGGTTAAGTTGGAGAAACTGGACTCTGACTTGATACTCAGAGATCAGTGGAATGACTTAAGCTCTTTGGTCAGATGTGAAAAAGCACCAGAAAGAGAGGGGCAGAATGGGAGAGCAATTAGAGGATGCAGTGGGGTCCAGGAAAGAAAAAAGGGCATCACATGCTGGTAATAGATGAGGTCCATCTCTCATTAAAATAATTTTTTTTAAAGATTTTAAGTAATCTCTCCACCTGGTGAAGGGCTCAAACTCACAACCCGAAGGTCAAGATCCCATGCTCTATGGACTGAGCCAGCCGGGTGCTCCCCATCCCTCTGTTTTAATTTTTTTCCTGGGATAAGGCAAACTACATACCGAGAGACTACAAAGCACTAAGGGAAGTTTCCATGATTCGGGAAAGACAAATTCCTCAGAACGTCAACAAAGGTATCTGGAGGAGCCAATATCCGCTCATCGTAGGGCCTTCAAGATGAAATTAAAAACCTAAGTAAAAATCCTGACTTAAACACAGTTTCGGCCATTTTCTGACATTTCAATTTCTGGCAGAGCACTTTGGGGCTCAGTGGGAGTCCACACATCAATTCTGAAATGAGAACTGGCATCGTCGCCCAGCCCAGGTCCTTCGTGGTCATGATGGTTTGAGAGTACAAAGTAACCCTATTGTATTAAGAAGTGCTATTGAAATCTTTGGTGTGCCTAGGAATTCTGGAACAGAATGCTCACATCTCAGTTGTATCATCTTTCTGAAAATGCTTTTAGATTTGGGGATTTTTATTTTTACCTTAAGGTAGTTAAAATTTTAAGCCTCAGTTGTTTCCACCCGCGAAATGGAAAGAAGGGTCCCTGCACGTCCAGGGCTGCGGTAAAGATGTAAGATGACGCACCTGAGTTCACTTCGTACTGACAGGGTCACCCCCCTAGACGTAGTGCTTTAACACCCAAGGCTTCTTATTTTTGGTTACCATTGCTCTTTAGCAGTACTTCCTATTTTCTCAAGGCTGTGCTGGGTTTTAAGAAGAACCAGAACGAGAGGGATGCTACTCAGGAACGCGTATTAGTCACCTCACCGCATCTCGAGAGCTTTGTTTCTGGAGCTACATGCAATCCTCACAGCTGATTATTCCCATTTTACAGATAAAGAAAATGAGCCTCAAAGTATACAATCTGCAAAATATGGGATGAGGTGCCCTCTATCAAAGCCAGAAAATAAGAGAACTTGAATTGAAACAGAATCCAAAGCTGAAAAGTAAGCTTTGTGGGCCTCGTTCAGAAGCAGCTTCCAAGATGAAAGGACCAAGAAACCTCAGGAAATGACTAAAAAATAAGATGCAGTCTACAACGTGGCATGCTCAGTTCCTGTCAGTGTTCCGCTTGGATTTCAGCCTCAGAGAGACAGACTGAGAATCTCTTTGACCCCATCTTTTACCTGGAAAGGTTTACCTAAGGGTATCCAAATGGTGGTGATGGAAGGGATGGCGGAAGAATGTTATTCCTGGCAAAGTTAAAAGAGGTAGAGGGCAAGAGCTGAAGGAGGTTACTTGAAAGGGTTGAGGAAATGAAATGACAGCAAGTAAGGCTGATCTGTTAGTAAAGAAAGTAAAAGCGAAAGGACCATTTCTGTAATCCTTGACCACAATCTTTGACCTGAGGCTGTATTTTCCAGAAAGCACTAGGAGCCACCTGCTTGGGAGGAGAAAACATAAAATGTGCTCCTAAGTCCAGAGTCCTCACCACAAGCTTCCAGGCATGAGAATAAGATTTCTTTGGTTTTCATGTGGATCAAGAGAAGCCTCTGGGATAGGCCAGGAAAATGAGATGCTTCTGGAGCTTGCTTCCTCAACTTTAAAATGAGATGGTGGCTCTCAGGTCGTCAACTCTGGGAGCCTTCCCCAGGTACCGAAAAGACAAACCTAGGAAGGTACGTCTAGCCTCTGGACAACTGGGACTTCCAGAATTAAAAAGAAACATCCAAAGCCATACCACGGGTGACTTAACACGTGTGGAAAGAAGAATGTACTTTCCAAGAAGTACGGATTCGGTAATGTATGGAGTAATGGAGGAAAGCTCACTGAATCCAAACCCAACCAAACACCCATTCATAATCTATTCTTGGTTTTTATCAATAGTCAGATACAGAAAAAAAGTCCTCGGCTGAGGTACTAGTTTGAAGAAAGTAACTTTAAGAGCTGCTTTCAGACACCCACACAATTATTTTCACACATATGCAATTCTTAAAATTATTTCCAGTGAGTTCTTGCAGGCTCCACCAACATGGAAGAAATGAACCAGCCCATCTCTCCTGTTTTTCTCTGTGGTTTTAAAGTCTTACTTTCAGAAGATTTTTCTTCACAAATGATATTAACCAGGCTATTTCTTATCAACTCTATTATTATCATATTCTTCTAATTGTCACCCAACAGTGAACCTCGAAGACTCTAAAGACTTTAAAGACATTAGCAAAATTCACAGGCTCCCAATCCTTGTTGAAATCTCATTTTTCTAGTTGCAAATTTATCTTTAAAGTACAATGCCTCGTTTCCCTATTTCAGTACATTACATCTATGATTCAGGTAGATGGGAAGTCACTACCCCATTCAGGTCACTTGTTATGATGTCTTGGTAATTCCCCTGAAATTGCAGCAACAGATAATGTCAAAAGTTCCACTGTTTGCTTTTGATCTTGGGAAATGTCATGGAAGATACAAGCCTTGGCGCTTTGAAAGAGAAATACCTACAATTTATTTCCCAGTTTTGAATAATTATTGCATTCTTACCGTGCCAGGATCACATTAAAAAAACCCTCTCATGTTTCAATTAGTAGAGGCAAACTGCAGTTGACTTATCCAAGAACATTCTAATTTAAGAGCCCCTCCATCTGTCTCTGGGGCATAGGTCATACCTGTATTTTGAGGTTTTGTACAGCCTTTAAGATGGTGAGACTGACCTTCCCCATCTTGATGTTCGCTATTAATGTATGCAATAAATTATGTATAACACTGCTCGAGGCTTTGGGTAAACATTGAAATATTGCTGGTAGGCACTGAACAAAGATTTACATAATCTTGGCCCTCATTTCCCATTTCAAACTAGCAAGCTTATTACCAAGCCAGTTCTTCTCAGTTTTTTGTGGTTACATATTCAGCTGAGTATCATAGCTCCCTCTTTTTTTTTTTTTAAGATTTTATTTATTTATTTGACAGAGATAGAGACAGCCAGCGATAGAGGGAACACAAGCAGGGGGAGTGGGAGAGGAAGAAGCAGGCTCATAGCAGAGGAGCCTGACGTGGGGCTCGATCCCATAACGCCGGGATCACGCCCTGAGCCGAAGGCAGACGCTTAACCGCTGTGCCACCCAGGCGCCCCCATAGCTCCCTCTTAAGACTTTCATGTTTAAGAAGTTATTTACGCACACTCTTATAGAGGTTGAAGATTTATAATTTTGAAACACAAAGGCAGCAGGTACTCATTTAGGCATTGGGTTTCAACACCTCCATTTTCCCTTACAGAATACCCCAAAGGCCTAGAAATGTATGGCTTCTCTTCGGCTGTTTTCCTCTTTGGTCTACCAACCCCCAACTCTCATTGGTGAACTCCACTTGCTATTTAAAGTATCTAACCACTTATCCTCCCTAAGGAAGTTCTCTTGCATTGATGTACAAAGGCTACCTTTAAAATGTGTAAAAGCAGATAAACATTAATGCAGAGGCAGCACAGAAAATCCCAATGGCAAGACAATTTAATTCTTTCACAATTTTCAATTATTTCTCATGGTCAACTTGAAGATCCTTTAAGGGAATGATTACTCTAAGATATCCAAGAAGGAAAATACGGCAGTTTAAAGGAAACAGCTATTCTTCTTTGGTGGGGGAGCGGCAGAGAGAGCATCTCCTGAGCCAAAATCAAGAGTCAAGACGCTTAACTGACTGAGCCACCCAGGTGCAAGAAAACAGCTATTCTTAATCTTTATTAAATGGAATCTCATTAGGTTTTTCAACGTCCCTTCCTAATTCATCAGTGCTCCATTGCCCATGGTTACTTAATCACCAACAGGAAATGGTAAGGTAAGGAATAGCCATAAAACAGATGATTACTGCAGCTGAATTATGTTGTGGAAGTATGCTGTCATGAAAAAGATGTTCACTATATATTATAAACACCCCTAATCCCCATTATTTACAAAAAAGTTTTGAAATGATAGAAGTAGAAATTTAAGTGGGACTGAGAATGGGGGGAGCATATCGAGAACCATTGTCTGGTTTTTATGCTAAGAGAGCCACTGACCAGATAACTGGGGAGGGTATGTGTTGTGGTGAGCACTGGGTGTTGTGTAAGACCGATGAATCACAGATCAGTACCCCTGAAACAAATAATACATTGTATGTTAGCTTAAAAAATAAATTAAAAAAAGAATAATTTGAGGTGTAATAACATACCTGTACCTATTTCCAAAACCTAATTATTCCAGCCTTCTTTACTCTTGCTAAAAACCTGCTTTGCAAGGGAATTCCTTTGATAAAATCCCATACAGAAAGAATGACGTGCCATTATAACTGAGCTGCCAGCCAACCCAAGTGCTTTCCTATAAGCACCTACCCTCCAAGGCTGGGAAAAGGGAAGACAGGTTAACTCCGCTATCCAAAAGTTTGCTTTGCCCCACTTTGCTTTTAAGAAAGACCCACATTAGTACCTATTTTTATTAACCAAAACAAATCTGAAGAGGATTTTCACTTTTTAACTGCTTCTTTGCTTTATGCCTTTTCAGCTTACAAAAGGTTTTATAGGAACGTTTAATTTTGGATAGTGGGGGAAACGTAATGTCAAGTACTCAGCAGCAGGTTTGCCTAATTCTTAACTATTCACATTGCCGATCATCCAGTGGTGTAGCAATACCCTGGTAACACAAGTCCACCGGTTTCCTAGAGCCTCTCTCCCCCCAGTACTTCCCTAAGCAAGGAAATGAACGCAAACATCTGAGGAAAGGCAGCTCTAGACTTGGAACTTGGGTAAGTGCTTCTCAGTTTTGCTAATGTAAGTTTCAGACAGCTTTGGCTTCCTCTGGCAAGGAAAGCCTCCAAAGTAGATTATTTTCAAGGTTCTCTGAAAGATCTTGACCTTATTATTAGGTACAAGAAATTCATATTCATCGGTCATTCAGTCCATCATTGGAGTTGTACAGCTACGGCGGCCCACCCCCTTGTCTGAGGATGTTCCCAGACCCCCAGTGGATGCCTGAAACCACTAGTACCGAACCCTAAATGTACTGCTTTTCCCTATACGTGCATACCTACGATAAAGTTGATTTATACATTAGACACAGTAAGAGATTAACAAGAATGAGAAAACAATGATAACAATATGCTGTAAAACAAGAGTTATGTAAATGTGGTTTCTCTCTCCAAATATCACCACTTCTTGCAATGAGATGAGAAAATGACTACACGAGGAGATGAAGTGAGGGGAACGACACAGTGTTGTGAAGCTGTATTAGGCCACAGAGGGTCACCTGTCTCTCGGCCGGACAGCAGCCAACCGTGGGTAACTGAAATGGCAGAAAGAAAAACCGTGACTCAGAGGCGCCAGACTATAGCACTGTGACACACCCAAGCATGTCACCTTCATACTTGTGGAGGTTAATCCTAAAACTAGCAAAGCAATTCTAGGGCAGTGATCTTACCCAGCATCAAATATATGTTTGCCAGTCTTCTAGCACAGGTGAAGAATTTCTGTCCAACACCTACCATGAAAAGACTCGCTGCGGCTGTGTAATATCTTTAAGAATGAACAGAATTTTGGTTTCTCTAAAACATCTTGGAAAGGTCTTTATTCTTGCTTTGTTAACAAATGGCAATAATTTACTCCAATCAGTATCAAATCATTTCACTAATGGAGTAATATTTTCATCAACCACAAACCTTTCAGAAGGTACTTCGTGACTGAAAGTTAAAAACTTGTACCTTAGTATCAGAAATAAATTTGTTTTCTAGAGTTAGTGATAAAAAGACAAAACCCTGTAACAAAGGATAGAAACTGAGTAGAGTCTAAGTGGATTCAGGATTTTAGTTAACATCAATGTATAAAAAGTCATTATTTACAATTAGTTTAATAATAATTGTGGTAAACAGCACAAATAAGCAGCTAAACAACCTAAAACTCGCTAAATCTCTGATTTTACTGTAATGTAACACTCATTTAAAGGAAAAGCTAAATTTGGATAGGAGCATAAGCAACACATTTAACACTAAGAACATACTAAAAAAAATAAAAAATAAATAACTCCAAGAATGAACACAGGGAGCTGGCTTGGGAGAGGGGAAGCTTTGTAAAAAGAAAATGTTCAATTCTGGCAAATGGCTATCTTCCAGTCTAAACTAATGATTGCATGAAAAACACCAAGGAGAATACATTCAAGTTAATGGAAACAAGTCTTTATTAAGTAACTTTTAATATCAGAAAAATAAAACTCTTATAATTCTCTTTACAGCAAATATATAATATCAGTGCTTTGGCCATCTTAAGTTAAAGGCCCTTTATCATAAAATATATGGTTTTAAACTTTACTCAAATTGAATTTATAATCCCTATGACTTCCCTACATATACATAACAAAAGAGTGTAGTAAAATTAGCAAATACTAAACTATATTGATAATTTATCATTCTTAGTTTGTGGTTTTTAGAAACAGTACACGCACCTAATATATGTCGATTCCTTGGCTTATTAGTTGCAGTGTACAATGCAACAAAATACAAAATACATGCTTGGTGAACATTCGTTCATATCTACAAGACGGCAGCTAAGATTAGGTTTCAATACTGACATTTAACTATCCTATAAGCAATTAGCATTACATCATAATATGCCATCAAGGCAATTTTTATACTGAAAAAATCAAAATAAAAACCGTTATTTGTAAACTTTTATACGAAATGTAACTCTTCAAGTGGAAATAAAAAATAAAATTTGTCTATTTACTATTCAATACACATAGGATTTTCAATTTTTTGTTATATTGAGAAAAAAAGCTCTTTTGTGTTGGGAAAATAACGCTTCAAAAAATAATTAGTAGAAAAACCCACCAGTATATTGTTTTGTCCTTTCAATGCCAGCACAGATTTGGGAACATACTGAGGATGAAGTCATAGACATCCACAGGTGAAATGTACAAGTGTATCTTAAAGAAATCTTTCCTTGTGATTGGAAACAGTTTTGAAATGAAGTAAACTGATTGAAGGTCATCACAGCTGCTTTTGTAAATTATGCTAAGGGCATTATTATCCCTCTCTCCCTCCCCCTCCCCTAAATTACTAAAAAATAAAAATATATTTATAATGTGCAAGACAAATATGGATTGAACATAAAGTTTCACATTTTGATCTATAGTCTAAAAATTAATCAACAGCTTGATCAGACTAATGAATGGAATGTTCGCATCCTCAATTATTAGCCAATATAGGTGCATCCCAAAGCCCTTCCTGAAATGGGAAAACCCAGGTGGCCATTTCCACATTCACCGAGGGAGGCAATGGGTAGGAATTCACAATCGACACAATTGCATTCCTGATCCACTGATCATACCAGCCGTGAGCATTCTGGGCGAGATGAAGGTCAATGTAGCAGTTTTTGTCCCAAATTATAACCAGTGATCGAGTAAACTGCCATCAGCCCTATTATTACCAAGAAGTGATCACAATGCATTAAAAAGTTACTTGCAATCCTGCAGAATTAGGCATAAGTTGTTGTAAAATAAAAAACGAACCTGTTTTGTCAAAACTGGCAGTGTAAAGAAGGCAGCACTGGAAGAGTCTGAATCGTCTGTAATGCCAAGTACCCTCCATAAACTCTTAATGTGGCTAGGCTTTGGGACCCATTGTTTTGAAATCTAGACGTATAAACTTTTCTCATAGGCTCACACAACCTATGATTATCTTCACTCAGCCAAGCTGAACTTCAGTTTTAACGATTCTTATACAAGCTATGTCTCTGGGTCTACAGGATAGTATTAATAATTCAAACCAAACTAATAGACAAGAGACCACTTAGGTTTAGTGTTACCATAGCAGCCTTTTATAAGTTTACTAACAACTTTAGCCTAATCCCAATAAAGCCTGATAACAGTCATAAGAATTCATTAGGAAGTTTACTGGGGTACCATTATACCCATGCCTTTACGAGTCCATATAGAGATATAGTATTTATGTATATATATATAGTTAAGAGTGAATTTGGATTGCCTGAGTAACAGCTGTCTGGCAAACTGGACATGATGGCGTTCTCTTTTCACAGATCTTGTTGGCACATTCCATGCAGAAGAGGTTGTGGCCACATGGAACTAGGGCAGCAATAACTTCATTCTCAAAGCAAATCACGCAATCGTGCTTTCGTCTTGATTCTGGAGGTGAGCTAGAGGTGGAACCACCATTGGAAGAGGAGTAACTATTGGTACCATTAGAAAAAGCAGGGATGTATATTGGAAGGCCAACATGGTTGCCTGTACTAGGTGGGTCGCTCCTAACCCTCCGAGCAAGTGGGTGTTCAATGCTCTCAGGAAATGTAGGAGAGAGACGAGGAGTAGATGGCTGACTTCCTCTACGCTGAGTCTTCATGTTACCAGAAGGATCACTCCCAAAGCCAGAGAGTGGGTTAACTGGTTCAAACGGAGTCCAGATAGTTTGAGCAGATGTTGGTAAAGAGTCAAAGGCAGGAGAGTCAACTGCAAGATCTTCTGAGCCTACAGATGGTAGTGTATCTCCAAACCAAAAGTTTCCTGTGCTAAATGGGCTTGTTGGACTAAAGTCAGCCAGCCTATTGCTTCCAAAGTAGGAATCTGTGGAACCACTTCCCAGAGAACTGGAACTATCATTTCGATAATTGGATATCATTCTTGCGCGGCTGGGAGGAACTGGATTGGAGGAGAGCCACGCAGAGCCAAGAGTGCCACCTTCAAAGCTTACATCGGTACCGTTGTAATGGAAATCATTTTCTTCATTGAGTTCAATATAGTTTCCTGTACGCATGGCGATATGCATTTCTATTTCTTCTCGCGCTCGGTCAACATTTTCAGGCATCCCTGTCACTTCAAAGACAGGCTCCTTATCTCTGCTTGGAGTTACTATGTATGTGTGGGTCTGCTGCTGAATTCTCTTAATAGTTGCTCCTTTGGGCCCAACGACCAATCCTACCACACGATAGGGAACCCTCACTTGAACGGTGGTTTGACCTGGTAGATTTGGACTACATGACAACCCTCCCAGGGCAGGGCCATTTTTGTTTCGAGATGCACGGATCATGGAGAAGTGCTCTGCAGCTGAGAGAATTTCTCTTTTGGCCATGGCAACATCTTCTTTCCGTCCAGTGACAACAAAAATGGGCTCTTCACCACGAACAGGTGTCTTGATATACGTGTTTGTCTTGGCTCTCAGTGCTTTAATTTTACAACCTGTTAGAAAGAAAATATTTCATAAGAATCAACTACTATGTCAATAATATTGATAAAGACAAATCACAGAAAGCTCCTTTCAAGATAAATGTCCACTTCTGGGCAGTTTTTTCCTTTATCATAAAAACTTGTCACTAGATCATGAGAAAGCTTTCCTAACTCCACAAATGCTCCCCCATCCTCAGGTACACTTGTCTGCTGGTCTTTCACTTAGGAAGAGGCAGCACCTCTACTGGGAGATCTTAGAAGTCACGCCTAGTGCTTCCTTCTCGTTATCAGTCACTGCAGTCGATGCACAGAATACTCTGTACAGGCAAACTATACCATGCACAGGTCTGACATTCAGAACAATCATAATTAACTCCCTTGCAGGATGTCGGTGGCAAAGAAAAAAGACTAATGCACATGTAAGACACTGAATATCTACTGTCTCATTCAATCTATACAATAAGCCTAAGAACTAGGTTACTTCACTCTTTTTATTGTTAAGGAAAATGAAGCTTACGAGAATAGTTAAACCTACTCTAACTTCAAAATCATTGGTCTCTTTGTCAGTCCGAGAACCTCAAATTTCGCACAACTCTAAGACAGAAGTTGTTTAACAGACTTCCACCTATTGTCATATTTTAACATTACTCTTTCCCCTGTAAAACTCATGATGAGCAAAATGCTCTTGGCTCAAAGGTCATCTCACATCTGCTTGCATCAATTGAATTTGAGGCTTACTAAGCTATCCCCATATCTGGTTATACTAGTTGTACTCATGCATTAACTAAATTAACTTTGACATAAATCAGTGAAATATGAATGTAAAAAAAACTGTACTTGTATGAAAATGAAGCTGATTATTTTTTAAAGTCTCAATAAAGGGGTGCCTCAGTCAGTTAAGCATCTGACTTCCTATTAGGTCATGATCTCAGGGTTCTGGGCTCAGCCCTATGTCCAGGCTCCACGCTTGGCGGGGAGTCTGCTTGTCCCTTTGCCTCTACCCCTGCTCATACTCTTTCTCTCTCTCAAATAAATAAATAAAATCTTTAAAAAAAAAAAGAAAAAGAAAAGAAAATCTCAATAAAAGATGTGTACCTTAAAGAAAAAAATAGTGTTGCTGAATTATGTATAGGTGAGACAACTGTAAAGGCCTGGGGTAAAAAACTAATACAGAATGACACCGCATTCACTGTAGAATTCTTGCTAAATTCAAAAGAACA
The DNA here is from genome assembly GCF_002007445.2 of Ailuropoda melanoleuca. Lineage (NCBI taxonomy): Eukaryota > Metazoa > Chordata > Mammalia > Carnivora > Ursidae > Ailuropoda > Ailuropoda melanoleuca. The sequence goes on from NC_048231.1 coordinate 83,494,470, forward strand.
CATTGGAAACTGTATGGAATATGGGCATTGGATGTGATTTTATTAAACTACTCAGATTACTCAGATTGGCAGACCCATTTTCAAATAAAGTCTTTGGCCCAAATCCTAAGTGTATTTAAGTTAAAATATCTGAGATGCATATTCATAACTATCCATAATTCTTTAATTAACTTTTTAGACAATCATCAATTCCAGTGCCAACTATGTGAGATTAGAGGGCTTCAAAGTGTAACTTAAAATGTCATATAGACAACTAAGGCATAGAACTCTGGGGTTATACTTTTCAAAGATCTTAATGTGAAGCTTGCTAGAATAGATTTGTTCTCATGAATATATCATGTTATTCCTAGGTTCCTCAAAATGAAGAGACCAGGTGCTCTTGAAGACACATGTCGCAATTTGGACAGTCTTTTTCTTAAAATTTTCCTCCCTCGTCTTTTTGCCCCCAATAAATTCATAATGTATAAAAACAGTCTTTATATATCATTTCTAACCTGTATAACTGCCCCCCCCCGCCCCGGCCCGGTCTCCTTGCCTCCAGTTCCACCTTACTCCAACCCATTCTCTATATTCATTTTAGTCAAATGATGGCTTCTAAATAAAACACAGATCACGCGATCACTTCTTTGCATAAAGTGCTTCAATGGCTCCCTTTTACCATAAGGATAAAGTCCAAACCATGTGGCACACAAGGTCCCTCTTTACCTGGGACCTGATTACCTCTCTTTAGATACATCTCTTTACTGGTCACCTTTTCCCCTTCCTCACTTCTTCTTCTTTTTTTAAGATTTATTTGTTTGAGAGAGAGTGCACGCGCATGGGGTGGGGGAGGGGCAGAGGGAGTAGCAGACTCCCTCCTAAGCAGGGAGTTCCATGCAGGGCTCCTTCCCAGGACCTTGGGATCATGACCTGAGCTGAAGGCAGAGGCTTAAACCACTGAGCCACCCAGGCCCTCCTCCCCTTTCTCACTTCTTAAACTCTGCAGTGTGCTTCTACCATATTAAACTCCTATCCATGCTCCCTTGGTTCCATGACCAGAAAGTTCCTTTGTCTTTGCCTCTATACTCCCACCTCTGCTTGCTTAATTCTTGCTGGCCATTCAGATTTTCGTTTAGATGTCTCATCCTCTGCGAAGGTTCCTATCCCTCAGGACTGCTTTTGTGTGCCCTTCCTAAACATTCCCAAACCAGTGGGTGGTTGACTAAAGTATAGGCCTTTGGGGTGCCCATATGACATGTGTTGAAACAAAGATCAGTATTCTGTGTAAGAACATTGGGCTTTTCTTACACATATTGCTTTGCATCTAATCTTTTTTTCTGAGCTTTTCAAGACTTCCATATTCTAGCCCCATACAGCTAATACAACTTCGTTGAAAGGAGTTGATTATGCTAACTTCAATTATAACATATTCAACATAACTTTATTCAATCTACCATTGGACTTATGGATCTTAACCGAGACCTATTCCCCCTTCCAACAAAATGTAAAACTTACAAAAAAAAAAAAAGCCTTTTTTTCTCACTGCTGGATCCTAGGTGCCTATCATGAAAACACTTTGAGAGTCAGGTTACTCCAATCTGAGGTTCTATTCATCTGAGAAGACTTGGTGGGGAGTGGCTAAAAGCAACACTGCAAGCAAAGCACTTAGTGCAACAACTGGATGAGGAAAGAAGGTCCAAGGGGAGGGGGTGGCTTGCGGGCTACCAAGAAATTACTACAATGAGTTGAATATATGCTGCTATAAAACTCAAAAGTTTTAACTAGAAAGAGTGCTGCTGTAAGTTTACATCTATAATGAACTACAATATTAAGTCGATGGTGTGAATTTTGACTATAAGACAAAGTTACTGCTTTTGCTCCAAAATAGAAAGTTAGAAGATGAGAGCAATAAAACTTTTATATCTACTTATTTATACAGACTGAATCTCCAGAAGACTCCCTCAATTCAGCACAGAAGGTGTTGCTTGGGGCTGTGAACTGACAGTACTTCCCACTGGCCAATCAACATGTGACTGATGGAGAGCTGCCCAAGAAATTCTAACAGGCTAATGGGGACAAATAACTAACTGTCCACGCTATACATTCAAGGGCGTTATTGTTATTATTCAGATACTCTGGGCTACAACTTAACAAGAAGGCAGTCTGCTGGCACCACATTTCTAACAAAGAGGGTCCTGTTCATCCTGCAGAAAAGCACTGGGCAATTTCTATTAAGGACAAAGAGAGAAATAAGAAATGGGTCTGGGGTTAGCCCCTCTCAACCCTTCCTAATATTGACCACTAGAAAGTTGAATTGAGTAAACTTCTCCGAATAAATACTTTTGAGACTATAAGCAACTGTCAGTTGACCTTAGTAGAATACTTTTTGTTTAATACCTAGTAAGTATATTATTAACTAAGAAAATATGCCGAAAGGTACACAAAACACTCTCTGGCCTATGGTGGTACTAACAAAGAGGTGCTTAATAATTGGCTCAATAGGAAGACAGAAGACAAACATTTTGAGCAGGAACCACTTATGAGATAGGAGAGTAAGAGGCCTATCCTGCCCCAAAGGACAGTGTCTATAGGTTTTGCAGATCAGGGTTGAGATAATGGGAAGATTGCACAGCCAACCCCTTTAAACCACTACCAACAAAAACAGAAGAATGTATTTGTTCTCTCTCCTAATTTTGGTAAGACAGTTTTAACACAGTAGCCTCAACTCAGATTAGGACTACAGTAAACCTCATCAATCAAATTACTGTTTCTATAGGAACATACATATTCTGAGTTTCAAACAACTAACACATGATTTTTAGAAAAAAAAAATATATATATATTCTAAAGTTGGGGACAATTTGAATATGGAGAGTTCCAAATAGGCAACACAAACTAAATAAAAACAAACTTGTTTTATTCTTTTACAGGTGAAGAAGGTTCAAAAGCTTTTTGGAGTATTTTAGATTGAGTTTCGATTTGAAAAGTCTAAGATATTTAAAAAAAATCATGGAAGAATTTATAATCTCAGAGCGGCACAAAACTCAGAAGCCATGATAAGAGTACAGATAAATTAGACTGCACTTAAAAAAGAATTGCTGCATGGCAAAAGTCACCAAAACAATGTGAAGAAGTAATTATTTATAACTTGCACAACAAATGGCTAATTTCTCTCTCTCTTACACACATACACCTGGCCCTACGTATCAAAACACCAGAACCCAATTAAAAAATAGGTAAAAGAAACAGCTCACAGAAAATACATAAGCGGCTATGGACCATGAAAATTCCCATTTTCACATGAACTGAAGTAACTTTTTCCACCTATAAGACTACCAAATATCAAAACCAGAGCTAGTAAAAACAGGGAAAAGGACCTTCATATTTAGCAGCTGAGAGTATGAACTGCCCGAGGGCATTTTGCATTATTTATCAAAATTACAACTCCATGGATCCTTCTGCCCCTACAATCCCACTCATAGAATTGATTCTGTAGAAATACTTGCACAGGTGCAAAATGACCTTTGTATTATATTACTTGTTTGTATTAGCGTACAGCCAGTATAGCTATATAATGGAATACAATGTAGTCATAAAACTGGTTGATTTGGGGGAAAGGGTAGGAGGGAGACTTAATTTTCCTTTACACTCTAATTTTTTATAATTTTGAACTATACAAATGCATTAGCTTTTTCCAAGAAATATAATTAAATCAGAAAAGTTTTTTAAAAATATAAAGAAATGACACATTTTACTAGACTTAGCATATTAATTAGACTTAGGCTAGAACAGACATTATTTTAAATTGTATGAACAGCAGGGCAAATGATATCATAACTTCAAATGTGAATAAGGCTTTTTAATTCTAAGAGGTGAAAACTAGCAATTTTTTTTTTTAAGATTTTATTTGACAGAGAGAGAGAGGAGTGCAAGTGCACAAGCAGGGGGAGCAGCTGGCAGAGGGAGAAGCAGGATCCTGGGATCACAACCTGAGCCAAAGGCAGCCGCTCAGACGACTGAGCCATCCAGGTATCCTAACAATTGTTTTCTTGTACCTATAGACAAAAACCAACCCAACCTATGGCAATCTGTGTACCAGAATGTGTAGAGGTTAAGAACTAGGATAGCACCAATTTTCATAGCTGTAATTTTATTTTGATTTGGAAGTAAATTCCTCAAATAAAAAAAGTCTCCAACCTATCCCTGGTGTAAGAACCCATTTCCTCTTTCTATATCACTGTGGCTAGAGCTGTGTTTTACCTTAAAATCTTTTAGTTGCAGCCAGAATTATGGTCCCTGCACTTCCTGGTACAGCAAAGGTCCTGTCTTGCTTCTCCAGAGTAAAGAGAACCACTCCCACCAGATGCCTCAGTGATTAAGAGGGAGAGATCCCCTATTGCTGGAAGAGGAGTAAAAGGAAGAAAAGGAACCGAAATGATGGGATCTTCAGTGTTTCTTAAACCATGGATTACAATATCAATTTAGGAGGTTGCAATCAACATTTAAAAAGAAAAAAAAACAATGCAAAATTCAACATGTTCCAAATATGTGTACAAAGGGCTGCAATGCCAAATGTTCTTTTGCTGGGGGGTGGGGTGCTAGTATCACAGAAAAGTTTAATAGTAGTCAGTAGCCCCACATGATGTGAAGTGTTGCTGATTTTTGACAGAGTGTTTTGTTTCCCAGAAATTCATTGTATTTTCCATTCACTCCATAAATTACATATAAGGTGGCTGGAGAAAGTTAAAACCCTTACAAACACCAGAACTTCATTATGCGTATATTTTCACTTTGGGTCATCCTTGGCATGTACCTTTTCTTCAAAAATTCCCCCCAAGAGTTTTGTTTTGAGGGAAAAGGATCCTACTAGGGTATCAGTGTATGTGCACACACATACACACTTACTTTAAATAAAAGGGGCGAGTGAAAACTCCTTGAGTAGCTCTTTACCTTTGAGAAAATTAGAACTCCTTGGCTTGACATTAAAATCTTTCCCTACCAACGCACTCCCATCACGTAGCCAGAACCTACCTTCTTCCAGACTTTATTATCTCCTAAACATGTCTTGTTCCTCTATCTCTGCTCAGATATTTCCCTAAATAACATGGAAAACCCTCCTGGTACTTCCCCTCCACACCTTACATTATAGCTTCTGAGTAACAAACATGGCCGTTTGGCAGATGAGGCTATGTATGTGAAGGGCTCTATGAACTCAATAATAGTACAGACAAAGGTATTGACTCTTATTATTATGGCTACTGCATAGAAATCTTCCAAGGCACAGTTTAAAGGAAACAATGTAAGAAGCAGAAAACCGATCATCTATAGGCCTTGGTTCTAATCTATCTAATCTTATCTAACCAATTACTCCTGGTTTCAGTGTTAGGTCATTCAACCTCTAGGTCCTTTCCAATGCTTAAATTTTTTGACCAAGTCCCTCTTGTCTTAGGAAATACTGTCACTGCTTCTTTTTTGGTCTTAAAAGCACTTGGGACAATCAGATACTACCTTATTTCTCTCTCTCTCTCTCTCTCTCTCTCTCTCTCTCTCTCTCTCACACACACACACACACACACACACACACACACACACACATATATCTATTCTACCCTCTCCTTAAGGAAAGGTAGGTTGAGTAATGGTTGGGAACACAGACTTTGGATCATCACTAACCTGCTTTGTGAACTTTAACAGGTCACTAAACCTTTCTCTCTCCTTCATGGGTGAGATTGATTAAAGATACTTCTCTCACTTGGTTTTTGCAAGGATTAAATTAAATCGTGTATTAAAAATGCTCATTACTATGCCCATGATTCAAGTAGGTATGTCAGGAAAGTGTAATCTTTCAGACTACCCAACTACCCCCAAAACACTTCTTCAAGTGTTTCCTGAGTAAAATGATCCAGTACCCTTAGCTTTCAAATAATAAAAATTTGTTGCACACTTCTCAGTTTTCCAAACTCTTCTAGATATATTCTCATTTAATCATCATAATAGTGTTTTAAGCAGGGCAGGAAATATCTCCCAGCTGGAAAGTCAGATCTTAAACCCATGTTGTCTTAACCCCAAACTCCTTTTACACTACTCCATACCATTTTTCTCTAAAAGCACTAAAGAAACACATTATTTCATGTTCCATGATATGTTAGAATGAGGGAGGTCCTTTTCCCCTCATGGGACAGTCTGGACACACTATTCAAAAGCTCCTTTAATTTTACAGGGACTCAATTTCAGTATTATATATTCAAAGACTGATGAATGTTAGCTAAATCCCAATAAGAGAGGGTTTCTTATATACACAAACTTAACTCAACATTTAAATAAATGGTTTAGATTAGCAATGCAAACTATTCATAAATGCACAATAAAGAAGTAATAGCTTTCCTTTCTAGGGTTCAAGTTTCTTTGTAGCTCTCCTAGTCAAAATCCTCTGAAATTTTTTTGTGAAGAATATAGTCTCATTATAGATATCACTGACAGCACTTCAAATAGCTTCATTTATGTGATTTTAGTTTTGTTGTTATCAGTATTCACATTGACATCTAATGCCTTAAGTACATGTCTACGCCCTTAAAACAAAGTCAATCCCAGGTTGACTGGCTCCTTACATAAAGGGTTTGGGATAAAGGCAACGGAGAAGAAAATCCCAATTACTGCAATATGGAAACGAGAACAGTAATAGTAAAGTGGCAAGTCTAATCCAATAATCCAGTTCAATAAAATAAACAGCAAGTATTTACTTTGCTTCAGGTACTTTAACTGACATCAAGGATGCAAAGACTAAGATTCAGTGCTTGCCCTCACTGACTTGTATCAACTCCAAGCACCAGAAGGATTTGATGTCTACACATGTTCATGTATAGATATCGATCTCTTCTTTTCTTTTCTTATACTGTTGGTGGTGTTCAAACCTAAATTCTTGCTGATCTTTTGTCTGCTTGTTCTACCACTTACTGAGATAGGAGTGTTGAAGTCTTTAATTTTATTAGCTTGAGGCCCTGGGTAAGTTACTTATATCCGCATAGATCAGTTTCGCATAGATCAGTTTCCTTATCTGTATGGTGGAACTGAGAATGGATCAAATGAGATAAACTGTCTCAGACACACACACTGGAAGGCTTATCACTAAAACAAAACAAAACAAAACAAAAAAAAACAAACAAATCAATTTTCTATAGCAAGTTGAAAAACACTTAAGGAATTTATCTCCTAAAGATAAAACTTTTATTTAGATTGTTATTTAGTTAGATGTTAAAATATTATCAACTTCACAAAACTTGGAGGAGATATGTTGAAGTCAGTCTAACTGGGAATTTGAAATCCAGTGTAGTTTTGAATGATTTCAGGGATTCTTTTCAGACAAAAATCAGAATGTAAGAGTTATAAGAAATAATCTAGCTCAATCTCATTTTATACATGAAGAAAACTGAAGCCCAGAATTGCCCAAAATTATAAACTGATGACTCCTAAACAGACCATTCTCTCAACCTGCCTTATTTTTCTAGTTGATTCTTAAACTAAATTTAAAATGCCCCCTCTTTTTTCACTTAGACAAGAGGACTGAAATAGTTAACAACAACAACAAAAGGCTTATATTTGGCCTTTCGCTAAAACTGAAACACCAAGAAGAGGGTGTAAATTAGAGATGAAAGGTCAAACAATTTTCCTAATTGGGGATTTTAAAATTAGGTTCATGCCTGTTAGAGGACGTTAATAGAAACCACAGAACTATTTTTGTTTGGGTACCATATAATAGATCAGATTCATTTGTAAACTTTAAAAAAGATACTGTGCATAATTTCGTCAGTGGTACACCCTGGGAAAACGTAACGAAGTGACAATTTTTATTTTCAACTAGCATTTGCTCAGAGTACGAATCTAGCAGTAAAAAAATTTATAAACTTTATCCTACCCCCTATATAATTTATTATCTCTACACTTTCAGTTGTGCCATGAATTTGTACTAATGACATCTTCTCAAACTTGATCCCCACAACAAATGGGGTGGGAGAAGGGGCCAGGAAGAACAAGTAGATGGAACATGTTTTTCCCCCACAAGAATAGAGACTCCACAAGGTTAAGTGATTTGTCCAAGGTCACAGGCAACAAGTGAAACCAAGTCTCTAACAAGTTTTCTAACTCCAAGTTCCAATGTCCTTTCCTACAGTATACTAAAATGGTACTGATGGAAAGGAAGAAGTCAAAGGGAAGACAAATGGTATAGAAGGAGGAACAGGAATAAAAAGGTGAGCCCAAAATGCAAATACTTTTACAATAGTAACCCATTTGGGAAGTTTTTTAGTTGTTTGGAAGTATTCCCTCCCCACTCTCTTCCAACCATGTTCAAAAGACCAATTACTTCATGCTAATCTTCAACTATACCTGCAGTTTTCCCTGAAGAAATGTCTTTACCATTCCAAGTCCTACTCTTATTATTCCATGATACAACTTTAACTATAGTTAAAGCAGGCTTCCCTGCATACAATGAATTGCAGTTTTTGCTTAATGGACAAAGGAAACAAACCATGCCCACATGAATTGTTCTTAAATCCCAAACACTGGCATCAAAGAGGTTCTAATGTTATGCAGTACCATTAAAATTTTCAAATTCAGTTGTGGAATAAAGATTCAATCTAACCCAACAGCATTAGGCTGTGCATACATTTAATTAAGTGTAGTTGGGCTTGGTAACACAATTGGAAAATTATTTTAAAAGTTTAAATATCAGATTTAATCTTTAAAAATGTCCATATGATACCTAATGGTGGCATGGGGAAAAAAATTAAAAGTAAACCCACAAATTATGGTATATAAGCCATCTGGGAGGCATTAAGATGCAGTTTAATAATAATAAAAAAACCCTATCACTTTACAATCACCTGAAGATTAATGGGGCTTTGAAATAGTTTTCCATAATTTGAGTTTTCTAAAGGAGGATTTAAACTGAAAATACACCTACCTATTTAGTATCTTATGAACATTATTACCTATTTTTTCACTTGGGAGTTCGACTTTAAATTACAAATTCTACATGGCATAAATTACACTAAAAAGTCTGTAATAATCCCTTTGATCATAAAATAATACGTGGTAGTCATCATGGCCACTAATATTCTGGCTCTCTTCTGTGGGCACACGGTTGTAATGGACTTTCTCACCTACTTGAAGGTAGGTGTGGTCAGATGACTTGCTCTGACTAATGAAACATGAGCAGATGTAATTATTATTTCCGGATTTAACATTTAAAGACCAGCATGTCCTATTCCATTGTCTCTTATCCTGCAGGCACAGGGGAAGACCAGCCAACACTTGAGATGGTGGCCGTTGAGTTGGCCCTGTGTCCTTGAATGACTGAAATGAGCAGAGCCCCTGTGAATAGTAAACCTTTATTGTTTTACTATTGAGATGTTGGGCTTTGTTATCACAACATAATTTAAACCTATCTGGACAGAAGTGCCATGTAAACAACAGGCATTCAGACATCAGTTGAGTCTAGTTCTTTCACATTAGAAGACTATAATGTGTGAAACTGCTAAAGCCAAGAAAGGTAAATGAAAGAGTGGTTCAACTTAATTTCAGATTTAACTTAACAAAAATGTGTGCTTATCACAAGTTTCATGTGTTTCAATTTATTTTTATATCATTCAGTGTCTAGAGGTATTATAGATATGATTACATCCAATAAGATTACATCCAGCTGAGGAGGTATCTAAAGCCTAGGGAGTTTAAGTGACTTGTCCAAGATCACAAAGTGAGTTACTGGCACAGAGTAATCAAATTTAGAAATTTTCATTTCTGCTTGCTGATTCTTCCCAATATACCAGAGTTGAGCAGAGACTGTTAAGGGAATCTGGGATAGTTTTTATACTAAAACATACATTCTGAAACATTTTTGTATTCAGTTTAAGACAAAAGTATTAACTCCTTCAATATGTACAAATATCAGATTCATTCAAAACCAAATCTACAAAATACTGAGCACAATCTTATAACTAAATGCTACCTTTCCTTGAAAACTTAAGCTGTAAGAAGAGCTACCCAGAATTCCAACCCATAAACCTTGTTGAAAAATTTCTAAAGAGAAATCTCTAACAGAGTAACACTTTTCAAATACTTGACACCCTGGATCATTTTTAGATTGCTGGTAACCAGGGGGTAGAAAATACACCCTTATATTACCACTTTATTTTCCATTTCCTCCTAGTGAATCAAAATAGTTCATTAGCTGAATAAGGCAGGAAGAACAGGCAGTAGATTCCCCACCCATTTGCAAAACAATAATCATTGAACCTTTCCCAATGGTCCCAGAGCTAATACTAACTATTATCAACTAAATTTAAATTTTAAAGCCTAGAATTTACAATATTTGCTTTTTAAAGCTAGCATGTATATAACACAAATTAACTTTCTTAACTATAAATGACAGAGAATTTTTAGTTAGACATAGAAGAATGAGAATATTAGAATGATAACTCTGCCTTCTGGGTAGCAGAGACATCAAAGTTTTATTAAATAAATTAATTTGGATAGTGAAGATATTAAGTTATCCACACTAGAAATGCAGTATTCCAAAGCTCATGATTAGGGCAGAAATTAACCCAAATATCATTAACCTTCCCGAGCAGGATGTGTGAATACAGAGGCAGCAACTTAAATCTTTGATGTCAAACTGGTCTGAACCCAAGTTCCATTTTTTGAAGAGGGTTATCTTTTGGACCTTCAATTTCTACATCTGTAAAATGGGGATAACGGCCTAGGAGGATTGTAGTATCTGGCAAAGAGAAGGCCAATAATCCCCCCTGCTACATAAAAGAAAAAGACATTGTATTTTAGCATTCTTCTAAAACAGTTTGTCCTCATCAAATGTGTATTTCTTCTTGAATAGGGAATTTATGTATGGCAAGACCAAAGCTTCTCTTTTTCTCCTGGACAAACATACACAAATAAGCATACACCTTATTTCAGTAGTGTTAAAACTTGAAGAGCGGTTCTACCCTAAGAAAACTGGGGGAAAATGTCACAAAGATGCATTTATGACAACTTGAAACACTGTAACATATTCATCATTTAAAAAGTGACCACATACACAACCACTGGGAATCAGTGGAGACAGAGTATCTCAATAAAGAAGAAAACAATTTCCAAAAGGGTCTAGTTCAGTGATAGCCAAAGTAGGGTACAAGAAACTCCACTGCCGTGCAGAAAAAAAATTACAACTCCAATTTCCATTTTTACCCCATTCTTTAAATTTTTTACATGTTTTAGAGTGCACACATATCATTCATACATATTCAGACATTGGGAGTACAAGCTTAATTTTTTTGACAAGGCGTACAATCAAAAAAAAAAAGCTGGAGATGACTTTTCCAGACTATGAGACTAGAGAACACACATATAAAGCCACTAATGAAAATAGGTGAAGACCCACATTAAGCTTAAACAGTAACATAAAACCTTGAGTTACAAAAGTTTTTAAAACAACGGAATTTGTGACACTCAATATTTACTTATAATGTAGTTAAGAATGGGTATAGAGTTCTACTTTAGTTTGCTTTTTATTAGTCTAACTGGATATTAATGACTGTACAGAGTAGAACAAAGTCCATTGCCTTAAATTAAACCTCCAGTTAACCACTGTGAATGTGTCCTTGCAGGTAGTACATTTAACAAAAGTTAAGTCTTAAGTCTGCTGTCAGGTTTACCCCCAATGTCCATATTCTAAAACTTGTTTGATTATACAAAAAGCCTCTTTTAGTTCCTAGCTTTATTTTACAGTATGGTTGGTTTCAATATGAGATGCAAAGCTTAAAGGAAGGGGCCAATTTAACATTTGCAATGACCATATGCTACTGGGGAGTACAAATATGAGGTCAACACTGCCAACTTTCATCACTATCAAAAGCAGTTGTTTGGCTTTTTAATTTTTTTAAAATTTTTTTATTTTTTCTTAAAGATTTTATTTATTTATTCGACAGAGATAGAGACAGCTAACTAGAGAGGGAACACAAGCAGGGGGAGTGGGAGAGGAAGAAGCAGGCTCCTAGTGGAGAAGCCTGATGTGGGGCTCGATCCCATAACGCTGGGATCACGCCCTGAGCCGAAGGCAGACGCTTAACCCCTATGCCACCCAGGCGCCCCTGTTTGGCTTTTTAAAAAAGATATTGGAACCAGAGGCCATTTATATGAGTTCTAGTCTATATGACTCAGAATTCCATTTGTCCTACCCTTTGCTTCAGAGCTGAAGTCAGAAGTGTCTCCATCTGTGTCATAATTATTTCCAAAACCAATTAAGAGATGGCAAACAGAAAATTATGACTTCAGGTAATGAATAAAATGGCAAGAATGGATAATTCTTTAGAATGAAAATTTAGTTCATCCAAAGCAAACAAATAAATTAAGTGATTAGCCCTGTTTATTCACTTAGAGAAAAGACAAATTATCACAATTTTAAAGGATGCAGGGGAGCCTGGGTGGCTCAGTAGGTTAAGCATCAGACTCAGGTCATTGTCTTGCGGTCATAGGGATCTAGCCCTGCATGGGGCTCCACTCTCAGTGCAGTGTCTGCATTAGATTCTTCCTCCCTCCCCTTCCAGCTCCCCACTCTTGCGCACTCTTTCTCTCTCTCAAATAAATAAATAAATACAATCTTTAAAAACAAAAAATAAAAGGATCCAAACATTATAAGTTGTTCTGTCCTCCAAAGGAGTGGGAAAACACTTCACAGATTTTATTATGGTGCTGCTGGGGGGTGGAGGTAGCAAAGGGGTCAATGATCCACTGGAGGCAGGAAAAGGGGGGCAAGACTCTCTGCTCTTAAGAGAAGATAGAGGATGATGACATACTTTTAACAGTACTGTCAACTCTGGGAAATATTAAGTGTAAGAGGAATAGTCAGCAATTCGTCTCAATGTCCTAAGACATAAATAGAACCACATTTCCTTATTAACCAATAAACACAGCCCAATAAGCACAGAAAAACTAAAGACTTCATCTCATTTGCTATTAAATAAGTTATAAAATGTTTAATTATTTTAATAGATGGTACAAAATAAAAACTCTGAATGAATTCATTTTACTTTTAAATAATGGATTTGTATAAAGACAACAGTTTGTGCAATTAGGGGCCATTTTTTTGTGCTTTAAAGGGCACAATACAGATAAGGACAAAAGTTTGCATTAAACTAAACATACAAAAGATTTCATTATCTTGTCCCTCATTCAAACTGGCAAGTAAATGTTCTTTTCTTTTGTTACCATAAACTGGCATCATAAGCACACTGAAGCAACTTGTGCTGAGGAAGTGCCATCCTAGTACAGCATTAAGGGTTTCTCATACTCTGTCCTGAATGCACACCTTCCCAGCCCCTTTCACCACACCCTTTTAAAGCCCCAAGTATCAAATAAAACAAAATAAACAAAACAAACCCCCCCAACTTTCTAATAACACCTAGAGATTATTCCTCCACACCTTTCCTCACATTGTTCCTCAGTCATTCTTCATCTCCATTTGTTAAAGTCCTACACATTCTCCAAGTCCCTCTGGGGTTGATGTTCTCACATGTATGACTGTTTGTCACACACTATGGAAAGTGCCATTAAGGACACATTCGTTTAGTGCCATTCCACTGTTGATTAGACTGTTAGTTTCTTAAGGGCAGCAAGTTTCTCTGAATCAATCTCACATTTCCAACTGCCATAAACTCAACACCTGGCAAAACAGAAGCTTGAAACACAGCAATTCCCTGATATTCTTAATGGAATGGCCAACTCATTCTGGATTTATAAATTGAGATATTACAATTTTATCCTATGTAAGGTGAAACAGTGCTCTCCTGGATTGGTATCGTTAAGTATTGCAAAACAAAACCCCCCAAACCCCCCACCAATAAAACAAACAAAAAACAAGGCATCTGAATCTTATTTACTAAACTATAGGAATAAACTCTCAGTTGAATGGTATCAGCTTTGAACTGTGCCTTTAAAGTACCAGTCATCAGGCAGTCTGAAATAAGCTATCTCCTTTATCCAGATTTCAGACGGGTTTTTCTTATTAAAATCCAAGAGGTAAGAAATGAGCCAACTCTGATATTTGAAACCACCATTTCCACAGACCTCTTATTTATGTGTACTTTAGACCACTTGGGAAAGATGAGATCATTTAAGCAGCAGCGCCATTATTTCTCTTTATTTGACCCCAACAATGCTCTCAACCTAACAGTAAAGAGACATGCATCAACCGGGCTAAGCTACATTATAACAAGGCAGCTAGGGGTAATATTTACTCCCTTAGTACGGGGTGTGTGTGGGGGGGGAAGCTATGCTAAAAAGCAGAGGACCTTCCTTAAAAATGTCGGATACTGAGGTACTCTGGGCATCCCCTTCCCCCACCTTCACAAATCTACTCCTGGAATCTGAGACATAGGTCCTTTGTCTGAACAATGTGGGAGGAGTCTGTCTGCAGTGCTGGTGTGCTGGCAAGTGAAGAGAATTTAGTGAAAACTGTATAAACGCATAAAGTTCCTTAACTCATTTACCTTACTGTCCATTTTTTTCTTCATCGGGTATACTAGAGTGTTCTAAAAGATAGCCAATGTGCCTTTTCGAGAGTTAAAATGTATCAGAAGAGAATACAAAAAGATCAACAGAGAGTTAGGCTGCTCTTCAAAAGCTAAGTTTCTGAATAGCGGAGGGGTGGAGGAGGGTGATGGTGTTACCCACCACTTGAACATTCCTGTCCCTCTGGAATGAGCTCTTTATACAAAGCCTCCATTTCTGTCAATTTCTTCAAATGAACAAGCTGCGGTAAGATAAGCTGAGTGCCTTTTATAAGACAGTCGGCTGCGCAAACTTGCAATCTCGCAGCTTTTCGTGCACAACACGGAATCCACAACCGACCCGACCTTTTACCACCTCACTGAGGTTTCTGGTGCCACGCCAGCCTACTGTTCCACGAATACACCCCGAGTAAAGTGAACACCACCGGATTGGGTGGCTTGAGAAACTTAACACCTTTTACCATGCAAAACCCAGCGGAATACCGTGGATTATCGCAAGGTGACCCATCTTCTCATCTCATCTACCACGGTTTCTCGCACACCCCTTCGCGATGCACTTGGGGGACTCGCCGGGTTCAATGTTGCTGCTCGGAGCTCTTTTCTTTGGTCTCCCCACCCACGCCCGGGGGGCCAAGCCCAGCTGGACTCCCCTCCTCCCTGCCGCACTCACCCTGGCGACCGACAATCTCGGCGACATGCTCGGAGCTGGGAACCGGGACGCACTCAGTGGTGTTGACGCTCTTCCTCCGGAGCAAGGCCGCCTGCTCCCCGTTTAGGGCGGCCGCCGCCGCCGCCCCGCAGCCGCCGGGGCCGTAGGCGTGGGACAGCATCGCCGCCATCATGCCCTGGGCATCGTCCCCTCCGTAGAGCACCCCCGCCGCCGCGGCCGCCGCGGCCGCCTCCCGGGCATCGAAGCTGGCGGCGGGCAGCAGCACCGACCCCAGGGACCCGCCCGGGATCGGCTGGGTCTGGGAGGCGGCGGCCGCGGGCGGCGACAGCAGCAGCAGCGACGGCCGGTCCTCCTCCTCTGCCTCCTCCAGCTCCTCCTCCTCCAGCAGGTCTCCGTCCAGCTCCGCTTCCTCCCCCTCCTCCTCCTCGTCCTCCTCCAGCTCCAGCTCGGCCGCCTCCGGGGCCCCGGGCCGGCCGGGCGGA
>NC_048231.1:84112964-84114762 GCF_002007445.2 Ailuropoda melanoleuca
TGTCTTTCAAGAGTGATTTGTAGTTTCTAGAATATAGATCCTGTACCTCTCTGGGTAAGTTAATTCTGAGATAATGTATGATCTTTGGTGCTATTGTAAATGGAATCAGTTCCCTAATTTCTCTCTTCAGTCTCATTGTTCGTGTATAGAAATGCAACTGATTTCTGAGCATTGATTTTTGTATCCTGCCACATACTGAATTGTTCTATAACTTCTAATAGTTTGGGAGTGGATTNTTGCTCTATAACTTCTAGTAGTTTGTGGGTGGAGTCTTTGGGTTTTCCATGTAAAGTATCATGTCATCTGAGAAGAGAGACAGTTTGACTTCTTCTTTGCTGATTTGAATACCTTTTATCCCTATTTGTTGTCTGATTGCTGTTGCAAGGACTTCAGTACTATGTTGAATAATAATGGTGAGAGTGGGCATCACCATAATAATGGTGAGACTGGGCATCTCACCAATGTTGAGAGATCATGTTCCTGATCTTAAGGGAAAGGCTTCCAGCTTTTCCCCATTGAGAATGATATTCGCTGTAGGCTTTTCATAGATGGCTTTTATGAGATTGAGAAATGTACCCTCTATTCCTACACTCTGAAGGGTTTTAATCAGGAAAGGATGCTGTATTTTGTCAAATGCTTTTTCTGCATCAATTGAGAGGATCATATGGTTCTTGAGTCTTTTCTTGTTGATATGATGTATCACATTGATTGATTTGCGAGTGTTGAACCATGCTTGCATCCTAGGGATGAACCCCATTTGGTCATGATGGATAATCCTTTTAATGTACTGTTGGATCCTATTAGCTAGGATCTTGTTGAGAATTTTGGCATCCATATTCATNAGAGAAATCGGTCTGCAATTCTCCTTTTTGATGGGGTTTTTGCCTGGGTTGGGGATCAAGGTAATACTGGCCTCATAGAATGAGTTTGGTAGTTTTCCTTCTGTTTCTATTTTTTGAAATAGCTTTAGGAGAATAGGTATTATTTCTTCTTTGAATGTTTGGTAGAATTCCCCAGGAAAACCGTCTGGGCCTGGAGTTTTATTATTTGGAAGGTTGTTTATCACTGACTCAATTTCTTCATAGTTAATTGGCCTATTTAAGAAATCTAGTTTTTCCTGTTTTAGTCTTGGTAGTTTATAGGTTTCCAGGAAGCCATCCATTTCTTCGAGGTTGTTTAATTTATTGGCATAAAGTTGTGATAAAAGTTTCTAATGATCCTTCCTATTTCACTGGTGTTTGTTGTGATCTCTCCCCTTTCATTCATAATTTTATCAATTTGGGTCCTTTCTCTATTCTTTTGACTAAGTCTGGCCAGTGGCTTATCGATCTTATTTATTCTTTCAAAGAACCAGCTTCTAGTTCTGTTGATCTGNTTTCTAGTTTTGTTGATCTGGTCTACTGTGCTCCTAGTTTCTAATTCATTGATCTCTGCTCTAATCTTGATCAACTGCCTTCTCGTGCTTGGGTTAGGCCTGTTCTTCTGTTCCAGCTCCAGCTTCTTGAGGTGAGAATATAAAAACTGCATTTTAGATTTTTCTATTCTTTTGAGTGAGGCTTGGATGGCTATGTATTTCCCCCTTAGGACTGCCTTTGCAGTATCCCATAGGTTTTGGACCGTTGTGNACTTTGCCGTATCCCATAGGTTTTGGACCAATGTTTTTTCATTCTCACTGGTCTCCAAAATAATGGAGACCATTTTTTAATTCCCTGGTTTACCCAATAATTCTTGAGAAGGATGGTTCTTAGTTTCCAAGTGTTTGAGTTTCTTCCAAATTTTTCCTTGTGATTGAGTTCCA